>NC_073386.1:60710006-60890006 GCF_028641065.1 Leucoraja erinaceus | reverse complement strand
GGAATAGATCAGGTAGATAGATGCACAGTGTCTTGCCCTGAGTAGGTGAATCGAGGACCAGTGGATATAGGTTTAAGGTGAAGGGGATTTAATAGGAATCTGAGGGGTAACTTCTTCACACAAAAGATGGTGAGTGTATGGAACAAGCTGCCAGAGGAGGTTCAGTTGAGGCTGGGACTATCCCAACATTTAAGAAGCAGTTAGGCAGGTTCATGGATAGGACAGGTTTGGAGGGATATGGGCCAAACGCGGGCGGGTGGGACTAGTGTAGCTGGGACATGTTGGCCAGTGTGGGCAAGTAGGACTGGAGGGCCTGTTTCCACACTGTATCACTCTGTGACTCCATAGCTCTATGGTGAACTTTGTTCCCGAGAATCAGATTTTCTGGAGGTGAACATAAAAAAGTTACACTGCAGTTAAAATAACTTGACAAAGAGTGATCTATTTTTTTTGATTGATATACTTTGCACTCAATTTAATCCTTTTCAGAAACAACAGGCCACAGAACAATGATCCAGTCATCAATTTACAACCCAGCAGTCTATACGTTGATTTCATTAAATTCAAATAACCCCAACGTTCCCACTCTCCACCCCCCCCCCCCCCCCCCCCCCCCCCCCCCCCCCCTTCCACCCGAGTCATCCTACTAGTTCCACTATTCGTATCCTATTGTTATCACCTCTCCCCCAGCTAACAATGGGCCATTGTGGGCTCCACCCTTCCTTGGTCATCTGTTGCCGGCCTTGATTTGTTCTGGCATTTTTCTATCTCCAATTCCTTCCCTCTACTTTCAGTCTGAAAAAAGGTTCTGAACCAAACGTCACCTATCCATGTTCTCCACAGATGCTGCCTGACCCATTGAGTTACTCCAGCACTGTGAGACGTTACCTATCCATGTTCACCACAGATGCTGCCTGACCCGCTGAGTTACTCTGTGAAACGCCACCTATCCATGTTCACCACAGATGCTGCCTGACCCGCTGAGTTACTCCAACACTCTGTGAAACGTCACCTATCCATGTTCTCCACAGATGCTGCCTGACCCGCTGAGTTACTCCAACACTCTGTGAAACGTCACCTATCCATGTTCACCACAGATGCTGCCTGACCCGCTGAGTTACTCCAGCACTCTGTGAAACGTCACCTATCCATGTTCACCACAGATGCTGCCTGACCCGCTGAGTTACTCCAGCACTCTCTGAAACATCACCTATCCATGTCCGTCAGGAAATAAATTTGGCGTGTGGGAAAGGCGATGCTACGGTGGTCTTGGGAGATTTCAATATGCAGGTAGACTGGGAGAATCAGGTTGGTACTGGACCCTAAGAGAGAGAATTTGTAGTGTCTTAGAGATAGTTTCTTAGAGCAGCTTGCAGTGGAGCCTACCAGGGACAAGGCAATTCTAGATAGGGTGTTGTGCAATGAACCAGATTTAATAAGAGAACTTGAGGTAAAGGAACCACTAGGAGGTAGTGACCACAATATGATAAGATTTAACCTACTATTTGTAAGGTGAAATCAGATGTGTCGGTACTACAGCTGTGTAAAGGTGAGGCATGAGGGAGGAGCTGGCAAAGATGACTGGAATGTAGGAATAACGGGAGAGCAGCAATGGCCGGCGTTTCTGCGGATAATTCGGGATTTGCTGGATCATTTCATTCCAAAGCGGAAGAAAGATTCCATGGGGAGAATAAAACGACCATAGCTGACAAGGGAGGTCACGGACAACATGAAAGGAAAAGAGAAGGCATATAACATTGCAAAGATTAGTGGGAAGCCGGATGGTTTTAAAAATACAACAAAAGATAACTTAAAAGGACAATACGGAGAGAAAAGATGAAGTACAAATGCAAGCCAGCCAATAATAAAAAGAGGATAGCAATAGTTTCTACAGATATATAAATAGTTAAAAAGAGGCAAGAGTGGGTGTTGGGCCGCTGGAGAATGATGCAGGAGTAGTGATAATGGGGAATCAAGGAACGGCAGAGGTGTTGAATAACGTTTTACATCAGTCTTCACAGTGGAAGACACCAGCAGTGTGCCTGCAATCCTAGAGAGTTGGGGTGGAAGTTAGTGGAGTGGCGATTAGTAAGGAGAAGGTGCTAGGAAAACTGAAAGTGCTGAGGGTGGATAAGTCACCTGGATCAGGTGGACTGCACCCCAGGGTTCTATAGGAGGTGGCCTCAGAGATTATGGAGGCATTAGATGTGATATTTCAAGAATCACTAGAGTTAGGAGTGATTCCTGAAAATTGGAAAATTGCAAATATCACCCCGCTGTACAAGAAGGGAGCAAAGCGGAAGAGTTTATGCTGGTTAGCCGAAAGGGCCTGTCCCACTTGGGCGCATTTGCACGTCGCACAGATGCCGGGCAAAGGTTTTGTACATCCCAAAATCCTGGGGCGCGTTGTGACGCCTAAATGATGTCGTGTAAATGACGTGCAAATGACCTCCAAGTGGGACAGGCCCTTAACTTCAGTGGTTGTAAGGTTTTAGAGTTAATTATAAAGTATGAGGTTCCGCAGTACTTCAAAGTTCATGATAAGATGGGCCAAAGTCAGCATGGTTTTGTGAAGGGAAGATCTTGCCTGGCGAATCTGCTGTTCTTTGAGGAGGTTAATAGCAGGACAGACAGACGGGAGGCTGTAGATGTTGTTTACCTAGATTTTCAGAAGGCCTTCGATAAGGTGCCAGACGTCAGGCTGCTTGGGAAGATGGGAGCCCATGGTATTGAAGGGGAGATACTAGCATGGATAACGAGTTGGTTGGATGGCGGAATGCAGAGTTGCAATAAAAAGCGCTTTTTCAAGTTGGCTGCTGGTGACCAGCGGAGTTCTGCTGGGGTCGGTATTGGGGCCGCTACTCTTCACGTTGTATATTAATGATTTGGATAAGGGGATTGAAGGCTTTGTGGCCAAGTTTGCAGATTAGGCTAAGATAAGCAGGCAGTGTAGAGAAAACAACTACTTTGACTTGGACAGATTAGGGGAGTGGGCAGAGAAGTGGCAGCTTAAATAGAGTATAGCAAAGTGCAGAGTCATGCATTTTTCTAATAAGAAGAAAGGCGTATATTATTATTTAAATGGAGAAAGAATCCAGAAATCGGAGATGCAAAGGGACTTGGGACTTGGGAGGGCTGGTGCAGGACTGGAATCCCAAACTGGATATCAAGAGGGCTAGAATACAAAAACGGGGATATAATGCTGAGACTCTATAAGGTCGGGCCACATTTGGATTATTGTGAGCAATTTTGGGCCCCGTATCTAAGGAAGAATATGTTGGCTCTGGAGAGGGTCCAGAGGAGGTTTACAAGAATGATCCCAGTAATGAGTGGGTTAGCATATGATGAGTGTTTGACGGCACTTGGCCTGGACACGCTGGAGTTTAGAAGGTTGAGGGGGGGACCTCATTGAAACTTAATGAAAGGCATAGATAGAGTGGATGTGGAAAGGATGTTTCCACTGGTGGGAGAGTCACGGACCAGAGGTCATAGCCTCAGAATTAAAGGGCGCTCTTTTAGAAAGGAGGTGAGGAGGAACTTCATTAGTCAGAGGGTGGTGAATCTGTGGAACTCATTGCCAGAGAGGGCTGTGGAGGCCAAGTCAGTGGATATTTTTAAGGCAGAGTTAGACAAATTCTTCATTAGAACGGGTGTCAAGGGTTATGGGAAGAAGGCAGGAAAATGGGATTAGGCGGCAGAGATCAGCCATGATTGAATGGCGGAGTAAATTCGATGGGCCGAATGGCCTAATTCTACTCCTATAACATGTGAACTTGTGAACGTCCAGCAGAGATGCTGCCTGACCCGCTGAGTTACTCCAGCACTCTGTGAAACGTCACCTATCCATGTTCTCCACAGATGCTGCCTGACCCGCTGAGTTACTCCAGCACTCTGTGAAACGTCAGCTATCCATGTTCTCCACAGATGCTGCCTGACCCGCTGAGTTACTCCAGCACGTTGTGCTTTATTTTTCTCCACTTTGTTCCTATCTCAGTTTGTTAGTTTAGTCTGACCAGGAGGTCAGAGGAGGCAAACAGGAAAGCAGAACATAGACACAGAAACTGCAGATGCTGGTTTACAAAACCAACATATTTTGTGTAACCATGTCAACCTATTCCCTTTTGGTGATGATTTGGGAATTGCTCCAAATTGTTGAATTAAACATTCTGCCGTTCGATGTTTAATTAGCTCCTGATGGGGCAAAGAGCATTAGATTAGTACAGATGCTTGGTGTGAGTTAATATAGGATTGTTCTAGTGAGGTGCTAGCGTGAACACAAGGTTTTTGTTTTAAAGAAACATCATGGAACAGGCTGTTCAGCCCACCCCAGTCCATGCTAACCATCGATCACCCATTCACAGTATGCGTAGGAATGAATTGCAGATGCTGGTTTAAACCGAAGATAGAGACAAAAAGCTGGACTAATTCAGCGGGCCAGGCAGCATCTCTGGAGAGAAGTCAGGGGCTGAATAGTCTGAATCAAACCCCCGTCCCACGGTACGAGTTCATTCCAAGAGTTCTCCCGAGTTTGCCCTGATTCGAACTCGGAGATTTACGGTAATGGCCACTCGTCGGTACTCGGGGCTCTCGTGGACATTTTTCAACATGTTGAAAAATCTCGTGGACATTTTTCAACATGTTGAAAAATCTTCACAAGTCTTCCCGTGCTTACCTGCCGTTAGCGAGTCTTCCCGAGTACCTGCCGTTAGCGCTACGAGCCGCTAAGAGACGTCCCCGAGCTCCGACGTACCCGCTACGTTCATTCTCCGTGCTTACCACGAGTTTGATTTTTATTAAACTCGGGAGAGCTCTTGGAATGAACTCGTACCGTGGGATAAGGCATTAAGGGTCACGACCCGAAACGTCACCCATTCCTTCTCTCCAGAGATGCTGCCTGTCCCATTGAGTTACTCCAGCATTTTGTGTCGATATAAGGAAACGTGGAATGGTTCATTGTTAGCTGACGGGAAGGTGACATGCAGGCATAGAAACAGTATATTAATCAGAAGGATAGTGAAATTAGTCAGAGAACGAGGGTGGGGGTGGGACGGAGAAAGGGTAACAAAGTCAATATTTATACCACTAGGGTGTAAGCTGCCCAAGCAAAATATGAGGTGCTGTTCCTCCAATTTGCGCTGGGCCTCACTCTGACAATGGAGGAGGCCCAGGACAGAAAGGTCAGTGTGGGAATGAGAGGGGTAGTTAAAGTGATTAGCCACCAGGAGATCAGGCAGGTTTAGGTGGACTGAGTGGTGGTGTTCAGTGAAACGATCGCCGAGCCTGCGCTTGGTCTCGTCGATATATCGGAGTCCACACCTGGGACAGCAGATATAGTAGATGAGGTTGCCAGGGGTGCAAGTTCATTCCAAGAGCTCTCCCGCGTTTGCCCTGAATCGAACTCGGAGATTTATGGTAATGGTCCCC
The DNA here is from genome assembly GCF_028641065.1 of Leucoraja erinaceus. Lineage (NCBI taxonomy): Eukaryota > Metazoa > Chordata > Chondrichthyes > Rajiformes > Rajidae > Leucoraja > Leucoraja erinaceus. The sequence continues at coordinate 60,884,582 of NC_073386.1, read as the reverse complement.
TGCCTCACCTGAGAGGACAGTTGGGGTCCCTGGACAGAGTGGAGGGAGGAGGTAAAGGGAAGGTGTTGCATCTTCTGCAGGTTGACCCGTTCACAGTAGTTCTATGTTATCCCATTTTCCTCACACACTGGGGGCATTTTACACAGGGCCCAAGTAACGTGCAAACCCACACATTTTTGGAGTGTGGAAGGACACTAGAAGACCTGGAGGAAACATACGCAGTCACAGGGAGAACATGCAAACTCCACACAGACAGCGCCCAAGGTCAGAATCGAACCTAGGTGTCTTGCACTGTGAGGCGGCAGCTGTACTGGTGTGCCACTGTGCTGCCCCCTAAGGTATTTGTTAATCAGCATTGACGGGATGGGCTGAAGGGCCAGTGTGTGGGAATTAGAAAGAGCTCTTAAAGATAGTGGAATCAAGGGATATGGGGAGAAGGTGGGAACGGGGTACTGATTGTGGATGATCAGCCATGATCACAGTGAATGGCGGTGCTGGCTAGAAGGGCCGAATGGCCTACTCCTGCACCTTTTGTCTATTGTTATTAGGCAACTGAACCATCCTACCACAACCAGAGAGCAGTGCTGAACTACTATCTACCTCATTGGTGACCCTCGGACTATCTTTCATCGGACTTTGCTTGGTTTATCTTGCACTAAACATTATTCCCTTATCCTATATCTAGTAAATGGCTCAATTGTAATCATGTATTGTCTTTCTGCTGACTGGATAGCATGCAACAAAGCTTTTCACTGTACCTCGGTACACATGACAATAAACTAAACTGAACTCAGGAGAAGGGTCTCGACCTGAAACGTCACCCACTCCTTCTATCCAGAGATGCTGCCTGTCCGGCTGAGTTACTCCAGCATTGTGTGTGTATCTCCAGCTCATGTTGACTGTTTCACACGCGGCATCATGAAAAGCCGTTCTGGACCAGTTAATTGTCATTAACTCTGGGAGATTAAATATTAAAATATTGAATTACTTTGCTGTATGTTCTGTTAATTTTCCCAAATAATATTCAGTAAAATTAAGTTTGGACAGATATATGGATAGGAAATGTTTGGAGGGATATCAGCCAAATGCAGCAACAAGGGACTAGCAAAATATGCCAACCTGGTCAGCATGGACACAGTGGGCCGAAGGGCCTGTTCCAGTGGTGTACAGTTTTATGACATTTATGCCCAGATCATTTATGCCCAGAAGGTGAAAGTAAATCCAAAGGGTTTCTACAGCTATATTAATAGCAAACGGATAACGAGGGATAAAATTGGTCCATTGGAGAGACAGAGTGGGCAGCTATCTGCAGAGCCAAAAGAGATGGGGGAGATATTGAACAATTTATTTTCTTCGGTATTCACCAAGGAGAAGGATATTGAATTATGTGAGGTAAGGGAAACGAGTAGAGTAGCTATAGATACTATGAATATCAAAGTAAAAGAAGTACTGACACTTTTGAAAAATATAAAAGTGGATAAGTCTCCAGGTCCTGACAGGATACTCCCTAGGACATTGAGGGAAGTTAGTGTAGAAATAGCTGGGGCTATGACAGAAATATTTCAAATGTCATTAGAAAAGGGAATAGTCCCCGAGGATTGGCGTACTGCGCATGTTTTTCCATTGTTTATAAAGGGTTCTAAGAGTAAACCTAGCAATTATAGACCTGTTAGTTTGACTTCAGTGGTGGGCAAATTAATGGAAAAGATACTTGGAGATAATATAGATAAGCATCTGCATAAACAGGGTCTGATTAGGAACAGTCAACATGGATTTGTGCCTGGAAGGTCATGTTTGACTAATCTTCTTGAATTTTTTGAAGAGGTTACTAGGGAAATTGACGAGGGTAAAGCAGTGGATGTTGTCTATATGGACTTTAGTAAGGCCTTTGACAATGTTCCTCATGGAAGGTTGGTTAAGAGAGGTTAAACTGTTGGGTATAAATGCAGGAATAGCAAGATGGATTCAACAGTGGCTGAATGGGAGAAGCCAGAGGGTAATGGTGGATGGCTGTTTGTCGGGTTGGAGGCAGGTGACTAGTGGGGTGCCTCGGGGATCTGTGTTGGGTCCTTTGTTGTTTGTCATGTACATCAATGATCTGGATGAAGGTGTGGTAAATTGGATTAGTAAGTATGCAGATGATACCAAGATAGGGGGTGTTGTAGATAATGAAGAGGATTTCCAAAGTCTACAGAGTGATTTAGGCCATTTAGAAAAATGGGCTGAAAGATGGCAGATGGAGTTTAATGCTGATAAATATGAGGTGCTACACCTTGGCAGGACAAATCAAAATAGGACGTACATGGTAAATGGTAGGGAATTGAAGAATACAGATGAACAGAGGGATCTGGGAATAACCGTGCATAGTTCCTTGAAGGTGGAATCTCATATAGATAGGGTGGTAAAGAAAGTTTTTGGTATGCTAGCCTTTATAAATCAGAGCATTGAGTATAGAAGCTGGGATGTAATGTTAAAATTGTACAAGGCATTGGTGAGACCAAATCTGGAGTATGGTGTACAATTTTGGTCGCCCAATTACAGGAAGGATGTCAACAAAATAGAGAGAGTACAGAGGAGATTTATTAGAATGTTGCCTGGGTTTCAACAACTAAGTTACAGAGATAGGTTGAATAAGTTAGGTCTTTATTCTCTGGAGCGCAGAAGGTTAAGGGGGGGACGTGATAGAGGTCTTTAAAATGATGAGAGGGATAGACAGAGTTGATGTGGACAAGCTTTTACCTTTGAGAATAGGGAAGATTCGAACAAGAGGACATGACTTCAGAATTAAGGGACAGAAGTTTAGGGGTAATATGAGGGGGAACTTCTTTACTCAGAGAGTGGTAGCGGTGTGGAATGAGCTTCCAGTGGAAGTGATGGCGGCAGGTTCGTTGGTATCATTTAAAAATAAATTGGATAGGCATAGGGATGAGAAGAGAATGGAGGGTTATGGTATGAGTGCAGGCAGGTGGGACTAAGGGAAAAAAGTTGGTTCGGCACGGACTTGTAGGGCCGAGATGGCCTGTTTCCGTGCTGTAATTGTTATGTGGTTATCACAAAAAAGTTGAATTATGCTTGAATCATAACAGCTCCCCATTAATTTTTGATTAAGCATTTTGGAAAAAAAAATGTGTAAGTGTAAGAATGATTGAACTATGTACAAGAAGAAAATATATTGTACAAGCTACTATTTTTTAAGGTATGAAGGAACTGCAGATGCTGCTTTACAACCAAGATAAACACAAAATGCTGAAGAAGTGTTTCGACCCGAAACGTCACCCATTCCTTCCCTCCAGAGAGGCTGCCTGTCCCACTGAATTACTCCAGCATTTTGTGGCTTTTCTTTCATCTCTAAACATGTCGGGGCAGCAATGGGAAATTCCTCAGTGCCTCCTCTTGAAGCTGCTGCTGTGGGCATTGACAATTGAATGAAGAATGCAGAATATCTACACAATCTCCGAGACTCAGCACACCTCGCCATTCACTCACACGCAGACTGCTGGCAACGTGCCAAAGAGCTGCCTCAACACCTACACAGAGAGCAGTGCTGAACTACTATCTGCCTCATTGGTGACCCTCGGACTATCCTTGATCAGACTTTACTGGCTTTACCTTGCACTAAACGTTATTCCCTTATCATGTATCTTTTCACTGTAAATGGCTCGATTGTAATCATGGATTATCTTTCCACTGACTGGTTAGCACGCAACCAAAGCTTTTCACTGAAATCAGTACACTTAACAAATAACTACACTGACACCTCTGAAGTTCTGGCACCGAGTGGCACCTTGTTGCAAAAATATTGGTGAGTAATAAGTTAGTTTGAGCATGTTATATCGAGTGAATTGGGTAGCATGGTGGTGCAGCGGTAGAGTTGGGTTCTACCAGCTCAGAGATACGGGTTCGATCCCGACTCCGGGTGCTGTCTGGATGAAGTTTGTACAATCTCACCGTGACCACATGGGTTTTGTCCGAGACCTTTGGTTTCCTCCCACATCTCGAATATTACGATCAACCGGGTTTGGTGTTCAAGGCCAGGTCCACTTGTGATTTTTGCTTGGGCAGCTTATGTACCCAGCGTAATCAGAGGGTGGTGAATCGGTGGAATTCTTTGCCTCAGAAGCCTCTGGAGGCCAAGTCAGTTGATATTTGTAAGGTAGAGATAGATAGATTCTTGATTAGTACGGGTGTCAGAGGTTATGGGAAGAAGGCAGGAGAATGGGTTAGGAGGGAGAGATAGATCAGCCATGATTGAATGGCGGAGTAGACTTGATGGGCCGAATGGCCTAATTCTACTCCCATCACTTATGACCTTATGAACCAAAGTCCGATTATGACCTCCTGCATCATAACCTGACCAATGAAGGCGAGCGCACCATATTCCTTCCGTACAACTAGAATAAGTTTGTGAAGGATGACGGAAGCACATATTGCAGCCCATGGTCCACTCTCAGGGTACAGGCGTTTTGGCCAGCACAACACAACTGTGCCAATGCTGACTGGTGCCAGGGGCCATGGTGGGTCCTCTGACATCAATCCCTAGTCATGTACGTGTGCATGACAAGAACACGGGTGTGACCTGGAGCTTAGTGACCAATACAACGAGAATGGGGTAAATACCACAATCACAACTACAACCATTCCTATCCTCCTGTTCTTTCCAGCTGTTATCAGGCAACTGAACGACCCCACCACAACCCCAGAGCAGTCCTGAACTACTATCTACATCATTGGTGACCTTGGACTATCCTTGATCAGACTTTGCTGTCTGTATCTTGCACTAAACATTATTCTCATTATCTATACACTGTAAATGGCTTGAATGTAATGTATTTCAGTTCAGTTTAGTTTATTGTCACGTGTACCGAGGTACAGTGGAAAGCTTTTGTTGCGTGCTAACCAGTCAGCAGAAAGACAATACACGATTACAATCGAGCCATTTACAGTGTGCGGATACATGATAAGGGAATAACGTTTAGTCAGCAAAGTCCGATCAAGGATAGTCCGAGGGTCACCAATGAGGTAGACAGTAGTTCAGCACTGCTCTCTGGTTGTGGTAGGATGGTTCAGTTGCCTGATAACAGCTGGGAAGAAACTGTCCCTGAATCTGGAGGTGTGTGTTTTCACACTTCTATACCTTTTGCCTGATGGAAGAGGGGAGAGGGGAGAAGAGGAAAGTGGCCAGGGTGCAACTGGTCCTTGATGATGCTGTTGGCCTTGCCGAGGCAGTGTGAGGTATAAATGGAGTCAATGGAAGAGAGGTTGGTTGATGTGATGGTCTCGGCTGCGTCCACAATTTGCTGCAATTTCTTGAGCCGCTGCCTGGTCAGCACGCAATAAAAGTTTTTTACCGCACGTGACAATAAACTAAAGTGAAACTGAGTGCTGGGTGCAGATGTCAATGATCTTTCTGTTGCAGTCCAGGCTGTGTTCAGTGGAGGCCGCATCGGCTCCAAATCAAAGCCATCCACCCAGTAACTGATGCTGTCCTGGCCTGGATGTCTGCCCTTGATCTACAACTTTAGGCTGTGCACGCCGTATGCAAGAAGAAGAAGAAGTGTAAACTTGCATCTGCAGTTCCTTCCTACACAATATAAGAATGACAGTCAGCGCGTGGAAACAGGCACTTCAGCCCAACTTGTCCCAGTCGACTCTTAGAACTGATGAACTTATTTTGCTACTGTTGGAGTGAAGGGAATCCCAAGCAATAGTATCTATAAACGGGCGAGGGTGCAGATAAGATTTACGAGAATGTTGCCAGTGCTGTACTGTGGCACAGCGTTAGAGTTACTGCCCTCACAGCGCCAGAGACCCGGGTTCCATCTACTACGGGTGCTGCCTGTACGGAATTTGTACATTCTCTCTGTGACTGCGTGAATTTTCGCCGGGTGCTCATTTCCTCCCACACTTCAAAGACATGCAGTTTTGTAGATTAATTAGCTTTGATAAATATGCAAAAAAAGTAACTATGATAAAGGAAACAGGCCATTGTTAGTTGTGAACTAGGTGAGCCTAGGCGGGCTAGGTTTCATTGTCTGTAACTCATTTTCACCTAGCCCACAGCTAACAATGTCTTGTTTCCTTTATCATCGTTACTTTTTTGCATATATTTCATTAATTTGTTCCATATATCTCTACATATCCGTCTATATCTCTCGTTTCCCTTTCCCCTGACTCTCAGTCTGAAGAAAGGGTCATGACCTGAAATATCACCTATTCCTTTTCTCCAGAGATGCTGCTTGCTCCGCAGAGTTACTCCAGTCAAGTTCAGCGCAGAGTTATTCGCCCAACAAGTTCAGCCCTGGAGTAATTTTAAAATCAGCTTCTAAAGCCGTCAACGTCGACAACGGGGACGGATTTCAGGTACGGGACAGGTAAAGGAAAGCCGTTTATTTTATGTATAAAAGTGCTCCTTAAGATGCCTTTAATTCACATTTTATGTTGCGAAACGGTTATTTTTTCCCCCATACGAACCGGCAGTATTTTTCCTGCCGATATGGGGTTATATTCACCGCACCGCAACTTTCCAAATGATCGCGTTCCAGAAAAACCCACTCGCAAGATGATTTAAATGGCCTTTAATTTACAGGTATTAAACATTAAATTCCTTCCATTTGGCCTATAAATCCATGACAATGAGATTTAAAAATTATGTTATATTGTGAATTCTTGTGTGAATGTTATTTGGACACTTAGGCTATTTAAAAATGTTAATCTATTCTTAAGAAATTGATAGATGTTTAGATCTAGTAATTGAATTTTGTAATTAGCTACAATTAGGTAACTGACTAATTATAAGCTTTAATTTCAAGTCATTTAAGTAAGATTGTTTCGTATTTGTTTCAGAATGCTTCAATCTATAATAACTGAAATTTTATTTCAGTTCTCTTAATTTTTAAGAAAGTTATGGGATTTTGACTGTCCTCGATCACAGCTTTTGAATTAAGTCAATGAAAAAGCAATAGGGAACAAGATGCTAATTTCAGAGTATGAAAATGGCCATAACGTTTTTAATACTGAAGATATGAAAGTGAATTAGATGTCAAATTAAACTTCTTTTTATGCTTTATCTGATGGGATAAATTACAGACTTGATTTTTTAAATCTCAAAATGTTGTAACATTGCTAGGACTGGAAGTCACACCCTCAGAATTAATGGACATTCCTTTAGGAAGCAGATGAGGAGGAATGTATCTTGTCAGAGGGTGGTAAATTTGTGGAATTCATTGCCACAGAAGGCTGTGGAGGCCAAGTCAGTGGATATGTTTAAGACAGAGGTAGATAAATTCTTGATTAGTGTGGGTGTCAGAGATTATGGGGAGAAGGCAGGAGAATGGGGTTAGAAGGGAGAGATAGATCAGCCATGATTGAGTGGCAGAGTACTTGATGGGCTGAATGGCCTAATTCTGCTTCTATCACTTACGAACATGAACTTATAGTCGGCTTAATATTGATGTTTGCGTGATTTCACTGAGGTAGAAATAAGGCGGTAATCAGTACACCAACGTTGCTTTGATGAGTGACACGATGTTATGTTAACCCTCTCGACACGGACCCGGCTGCCTGAAGGATTAAAAGGCATTGGGCCAGTAACAAAGAGGAAAGTGTGCAGCTAGGCACGGCACAGGATCAAAGAACAGGCATCAACTGTAGCAATTAAAGAAATCTCTTTCAGAAATCTGAGAATGATGCAGAGCAGCCTGTTTGTGCAAGGGCTCGATGCTGAGAACCAAAGGAGGTAAAGTCAGGAATAAAAAGGCTTGCTCGGAAGGAAAGGAATACCCATATTAAAGCAATGCATTGCCCCCCCCCAGGCTTTGATCTCTGCACGGATTAATTTGAGATGTCATTTTCCATCCCCTCCCAAGCCTCCGGTAACTATTTTTTTTCAGTCCAGCCTCTTACAATCCTCTCATTTTACTGAGCAGCAAATGCATTTTTGATGTATTTATGTCTATCTCGCTGAAACACTTCAAACTTTCAGGTGCAATGGATAACTAAAAAGAGGGAACGCTGAGCTGAGTTGGAATGCACCAATCTTTGACACTTGATACTGGAGAAAGGAAAGGAAAATGTCTGGCTCGCTGGCTCATTCTTAGATTCATAAATCCGATGATTTATGGAAGCAAAATGTTTTGATTTTTTAAACTGTACTGCTTGACTTTCTGTACAATACGGGGCAATCAGTGTGCATTATAACGTGACTGTTGTTGCGATAAAAATGCTGAAGCGTTGCCTGAAGGTTGCAGGGAAGGGGTGGGGGAGAGGAGAGAGGGAGGGCGGCAGTAATGTGCTACAATGCCTGGCAGCAAAGTTGCAGCGCATCACTGCACATTCAGGTCGCTCTGCTGCTACTCTCAGAAACCTGTCTCATTCACCGCGCTGGCAATAGACACGCACACGCAAGCACATGCACACACATGTGCACACGCAAGCACATGCACACACACACATACACAGATACTGCACATATATGCAGGCGCACACACACACACACACACACACACATGCACACACACACACACACACACACACACACACACACACACACACACACACTATGTTTAGGAAGGAAATGCAGATGCTGGTTCAATCCAAAGTTAGGCACAAAATGCTGGAGTAACTCAGCGGGACAGGCAGCATCTCTGGAGAGAAGGAATGGGTGATGTTTTGGGTCGCGACCTATCCTCACTTTTCCCACACTGGGCCAGTGGTGATGGTCACTGCCCCCACACTGGGCCAGTGGTGAAGGTCACTGCCCCCACACTGGGCCAGTGGTGAAGGTCACTGCCCCCACACTGGGCCAGTGGTGATGGTCACTGTTCCCACACTGGGCCAGTGGTGATGGTCACTGCCCCCCCCCCCCACACACATTATGGTGAAGGTCACTGAACACTGGGCCAGTGGTGATGGTCACAATCCAAACATGGGCACAAAATGCTGAAGGTCACTGTTCCCCACACTGGGCCAGTGGCGAAGGTCACTGTTCCCCACACTGGGCCAGTGGTGAAGGTCACTGCCCCCCCCACTGGGCCAGTGGTGAAGGTCACTGCCCCCACACTGGGCCAGTGGTGATGGTCACTGCCCCCCCACTGGGCCAGTGGTGAAGGTCACTGTCCCCACACTGGGCCAGTGGTGAAGATCACTGCCCCCACACTGGGCCAGTGGTGAAGGTCACTGCCCCCACACTGGGCCAGTGGTGAAGGTCACTGCCCCCCCCACACTGGGCCAGTGGTGAAGGTCACTGTCCCCACACTGGGCCAGTGGTGATGATTCCACTGCAATAGGCTGCAACCGTGGGTCATCCTGTGCCCCTGAGACTGGGGGAGTGAAGGAGACAGTGCTCCTTGATCAGGGGTGCAGCGGTAGAGTTGCTACTTCACAGCACCAGAGACCCAGGTTCAATCCTATCTACGGGTGCTGTCTGAACGGAGTTTGCACGTTCTCCATGTGACCCACGTAGATGACTTCTGTAAAATTGTAAATTGTCCCTAGTGTGTAGGATAGTGTTAGTGTGCGGAGATCGCTGGTCGGCACGGACTCGGTGGGCCGAAGGGTCTGTTTCCGCGCTGTATCTCTAAACTAAACAAAACTTCCAGTAGAACAAGAAACGGTTGTTTGTAGCAGCAGCGACTCTACAATGGCCTGTTGTGTGCAGGCTATAAATGGTCTGTACAGTTAGGTTGCTGAAGTGTCACATCAAGAAAGCTGGGAATGATCTATAGCACTGCAACAGTTTGGGCAAGTGTAACCAGGAGAGAAACCAGCTGAGGTTCAGAGGCAAGTCTGAGGAATCTTGATTGACTGAACATGAAACAAAATGAGTTAAGCCCCATCATTCATTGATATTCTCTTTACCGCTGCTTTCAATGCTAGTGTCGCAGATTAACCATGTGTAAATTCAGCTTTACTTATGAATTGTGTTGCGTTATGTAATCGATACACAAAACAAAAACTGTTTTGAGTTTAGAGATACAGCGTGGAAACAGGCCCTTCGGCCCACCGAGTCCGTGCCGACCAGCGATCCCCGCACATTAACACTAGCCTACACACACTAGGGTCAGTTTACAATGTTACCAAGCCAATAAACCTACAAACCTGTAAGTCTTTGGAGTGTGGGAGGAAACTGGAGCACCCGGGGAAAACTCACTTAGGTCACGGGGAGAACATACAAACTCCACACAGACAGCACCCGTAGTCAGGATTGAACTCGGTTCTCTGCTGCTGTGAGGCAGCAACTCTACCGCTGCACCACCCAAGTGTTGATGTTAGAATTATGGGATTTTAGCAACTGTCTAACTCTGATATAAACACTCATGCACTTGTCCAAGCTGGAACTAGGAAGAGTTCAGAGGAAAGCTTGCAGAGTTCTTGAAGGTGTGCTTTAGCTGTGTGGGGCAATCAGCCCCGGCTGTCCTGACACTTCAAACCTCCTCCACTTGTTATCTACAAACCAGGCAGGGTAAAAGGAAACCAATTAATCAGCAACAAAGACACAGGAAGGTCCAATATTTAGAGCAATGCTTCCTTGCAATGAGGCACGTCTCAACCTGCGTACATAGTGAAAAAAACTTCTCTTCTTCTGGTCCTCCAGTAGGTTGAGAGATATTCCCTCGACTTCTGCCAATGGTGAATGTTAGGGCATCAGATTTAGAGATAAAGTGTGGAAACAGGCCCTTTGTCCCACCGAGTCCACACCGACCACCAGTCACCCGTTCACACTAGTTCTATTATAACCATATAACAATTACAGCACGGAAACAGGCCATCTCGGCCCTACAAGTCCGTGCCGAACAATTTTTTTCCCTTAGTCCCACTTGTCTGCACTCATACCATAACCCTCCATTCCCTTCTCATCTCTATGACTATCCAATTTATTTTTAAATGATACCAATGAACCTGCCTCCACCACTTCCACTGGAAGCTCATTCCACACCGCTACCACTCTCCGAATAAAGAAGTTCCCCCTCATGTTACCCCTAAAATTCTGTCCCTTAATTCTGAAGTCATGTCCTCTTGTTTGAATCTTCCCTATTCTCAAAGGGAAAAGCTGATCCACATCAACTCTGTCTATCCCTCTCATCATTTTAAAGACCTCTATCAAGTCCCCCCTTAACCTTCTGCGCTCCAGAGAATAAAGACCTAACTTATTCAACCTATCTCTGTAACTTAGTTGTTGAAACCCAGGCAACATTCTAGTAAATCTCCTCTGTACTCGCTCTATTTTGTAGACATCCTTCCTATAATTGGGCGACCAAAATTGTACACCATACTCCAGATTTGGTCTCACCAATGTCTTGTACAATTTTAACATTACATCCCAGCTTCTATACTCAATGCTCTGATTTATAAAGGCTAGCACACCAAAAGCATCCCACTTCCATATCCACTCCCTACACACCAGGAGCAATTTACATAGGGACAATTAATATACAAACGTCTTTGAGAGGTGGGAACTTAGTTAAGAGATACAGCACAGAACCAGGCCCTTTGGCCCACCGGGTTCGCATCGACTAACTATCCCCGCACACTAGCACTTTCCTCACACACTAGGGACATTTTTACATTCATAGTAAACTACAAACCTGTATGTCTTTGGAGTGTGGAAAACAGCCAGAGCACCCGGAGGAAACCCATGCGGTCACAGGGAGAACGTGCAAACTCCACACAGACAGCACCCAAGGACAGGATTGAGCCTGGGCCTCTGGAGCCGTGAGGCAATAACTCTACTGCTGCGTCACCATGCCGCCCCACATTAGTACCAGGAGCATCTCAGCTACCATTATAAAGTCTGGCCATGATTGGAAGATGGGATTGCTTATGAGGAGAAAAAAAGTCAAGAGTATTTAATTGTCGTGTACACTGGGAAAAGAGCCACAAAGTCCATACTTAGTTCGAAAATACACAAAAATGCTGGAGAAACTCAACGGGTGCAGCAGCATCTATGGAGCGAAGGAGATAGGCGACGTTTCGGGGCGAAACCCTCTCGAAAAGTTGAGTTTAGAGATACGGCACGGAAACAGGCCCTTCGGCCCACCAAGTCCGCACAGACCAGCGCTCACCGCAAATGAACACTATCCTCAAATGCACTACGGAAATTTATATTTTATACCAAGACAATTAACCTACAAACCTGTACGTCTTTGGAGTGTGGGAGGAAACCGAAGTTCTGGGAGAAAACTCACGCAGGTCACGGGGAGAACGTGCAAACTCCGTACAGACAGCACCCGTGGTCAGGATCGAACCCTGGTCTCTGGCGCTGCGAGACAGCAACTCTACTGCTGCACCACCGTGCTGCCTTAAAGCCCTTGCTGCAGTGTTAGTCTACTCCTGGTAAGGGCTGCTTAAAACAAGTGCAGTAGTTTATCTTTTAGTGCCTGGGCCACCACTTCAGCCTGTCCAAGTCAGTTGGTCCCACTTCTGTTAAAGATAGACACAAAAATCTGGAATAATTTGGCGGGACAGATGGCATCTCTGGAGATAAAGGAATTGGTAATGTTTAGGGTCGAGACTCGTCTTCAGACTGAGAGTCAGGGGAAAGGGAAACAAGAGATATAGATGGTGATGTAGAGAGATATAGAACAAATGAATGAAGGATATGCAAAAAAGTAACAATGATAAATGAAACAGGCCATTGTTAGCTTTGCGCTAGGTGAAAATGAGTTACAGACAATGAGACTCAACAAGACGACTGAAGCTGGTACGATGGGTGGGGGAGAGATGAGGAGAGAGAGGGATGCCAGGGTTACTTGAAGTTTGAGAAATCTATATCATACCATTGGTATGAACTGCATAAACTGCCCAAGCAAAATATGAGGTGCTCTTCCTCCAACTTGCGCTGGGTCTCACTCTGACAGTGGAGGAGGTCCAGGCCAGGAAGGTCAGTGTGGGAATGGGTCCCATTGCTGTTGCTGGATATCTCTGCCTGGTCCAACCAGATAGTTCATTGATGCCCTGATATCCCACTGGGGTGCTGGATGAATGGGGCCCTGTCCCAGGGAACACCCTCGCTATTCCTTGACAATTACTCAGGGCTCTCTACTCTAAAACAAGTAGCCAACGAGACATTGCAGCAATGTTTAAACTTTATGTGTGTTCTTTGTTTTCCTTGATCCCATTCCATTTATTAAGTGTAGAAATTGGAGATATGAGCGGTTCTTTTTTTGCAGACAAAAAATATACATATTTTAGTTTAGTTTAGTTTAATTTAGAGAAACAGCCCACTGAGTCTGCACCAACCAGCAATCCCTGCACATTAACACTATCCTACATACTGTATAACCATATAACCATATAACAATTACAGCACGGAAACAGGCCATCTCGACCCTTCTAGACCATGCCGAACACGTATTCTCCCCTAGTCCCATATACCTGCACTCAGACCATAACCCTCCATTCCTTTCCCATCCATATAACTATCCAATTTATTTTTAAATGATAAAAACAAACCTGCCTCCACCACCTTCACTGGAAGCTCATTCCACACAGCTACCACTCTCTGAGTAAAGAAGTTCCCCCTCATGTTACCCCTAAACTTCAGTCCCTTAATTCTCAAGTCATGTCCCCTTGTTTTAATCTTCCCTACTCTCAGTGGGAAAAGCTTTTCCACTTCAACTCTGTCTATCCCTCTCATCATTTTAAAAACCTCTATCAAGTCCCCCCTTAACCTTCTGCGCTCCAAAGAATAAAGCCCTAACTTGTTCAACCTTTCTCTGTAACTTAGTTGCTGAAACCCAGGCAACATTCTAGTAAATCTCCTCTGTACTCTCTCTATTTTGTTTACATCCGACCTAAATTGTACACCATACTCCAGAATTGGCCTCACCAATGCCTTGTACAATTTTAACATTACATCCCAACTTCTATACTCAATGCTCTGATTTATAAAGGTCAGCACACCAAAAGCTTTCTTTACCACTCTATCTACATGAGATTCCACTTTCAAGGAACTGTGCACAGTTATTCCCAGATCTCTCTGTTCACCTGCATTCTTCAATTCCCTACCATTTACCATGTACGTCCTATTTTCAGATTCAGATTCAGATTCAGATTCAATTTTAATTGTCATTGTCAGTGTACAGTACAGAGACAACGAAATGCATTTAGCATCTCCCTGGAAGAGCGACAGAGCAAACGATTTGAATAAATAATAATAAGTGTCCGGGGGGGGGGGTGGTGATTGGCAGTCACCGAGGTATGTTGTTGAGTAGAGTGACAGCCACCGGGAAGAAGCTGTTCCTCGACCTGCTGGTTCGGCAACGGAGAGACCTGTAGCGCTTCCCAGATGGTAGGAGGGTAAACAGTCCATGGTTGGGGTGAGAGCAGTCCTTGGCGATGCTGAGCGCCCTCCACAGGGGAGCAAGGAACCGGTGATGCGTTGGGCAATTTTCACCACCCTCTGCAATGCCTTCCGGTCGGAGACAGAGCAGTTGCCATACCATACTGTGATGCAGTTGGTAAGGATGCTCTCGATGGTGCAGCGGTAGAAGTTCACCAGGATCTGAGGAGACAGATGGACCTTCTTCAGTCTCCTCAGGAAGAAGAGACGCTGATGAGCCTTCTTGATCAGAGTAGAGGTATTGTGGGTCCAAGAGAGGTCATCGGAGATGTTGACTCCCAGGAACCTGAAGCTAGAAACACGTTCCACCTCCGTCCCGTTAATGTGGATGGGGGTGTGCGTGCCGCCTCTGGACTTTCTGAAGTCTACAATGAGCTCCTTGGTCTTCTTGGAGTTAAGGGCCAGGTTGTTGTCAGCGCACCATGCTGCTAAGTGCTGGACCTCCTCCCTGTAGGCCAGCTCATCGTTGTTGCTGATGAGGCCAATCACTGTTGTATCATCTGCATACTTGATGATGGTGTTAGCACCATGTACAGGTGTGCAGTCATAGGTGAAGAGGGAGTAGAGGAGGGGGCTCAGCACACAGCCCTGTGGAACGCCGGTGTTCAGGGTGAGGGTTGAAGAGGTGTGCTTGTCTAACCTCACAGACTGGGGTCTGTTGGTTAGAAAGTCCAGTATCCAGTTGCAGAGGGAGGGGTCGATGCCCAGGTTACCGAGTTTAGTGATCAGTTTTGATGGTATAATGGTGTTGAATGCTGAGCTGTAATCGATGAACAGCATTCTTACGTAAGTGTCTCTGTTGTTGAGGTGGGAGAGGGCAGAGTGAAGTGCCGTTGAGATGCCGTTTGATTTGTCCTGCCAAGATGTAGCACCTCACACTTATCAGCATTAAACTCCATCTGCCATCTTTCAGACCACTCTCCCAACAGGCATAAATCTCTCTGTAGACTTTGAAAATCTATTTCATTATCCACAACCCACCTATCTTAGTATCATCTGCATACTTACTAATCCAATTTACCACACCAGCATCCAGATCATTGATGTACATGACAAACACCAGTGGACCCAATACAGATCCCTGTGGCACCCCACTAGTCACCAGCCTCCAACCTGACAAACATGGACAATTTTACATTTATACCAAGCCAAGTAACCTACAAATCTGTACGTCTTTCAAGTGTGGAAGGAAACCGCAGATCTCGGAGAAAACCCACGCAGGTCACGGGGAGAATGTACAAACTCCGTACAGACAGCACCCGTAGTCAGGATTGAACCCAGGTCTCCAGCGTCGTAAGGCAGCAACTCTACCGCTGCGCCACCGTGCCGCACAGTTAAAAACCAATGTACATTTTGTCAACATTTTATTTCCATCCTAACCCAATGTTGTTTTGATTTTGTGACTAATCACCAAAGAGAAATAAAATCAATCTTTTAATTTAGTTAATGGGAAAGATCAAGAAAATCTAGTGTTTAACTTTGTCGAGGTACTGGTGTCCATAACAGGACAAAGCACTTGTATGGAATCAGCGGGTCAGGCAGCATCTCTGGATAACATTGATAGGTGACGTTTCTTATCAGGATCCATCACTCCTTTAAAGTGCTTTATTGTGAATTAGCATGAATGAATGATCAATGTGTTTTGAATAAAATAAATATTTTCCTTACTTTGAAAGCCTGATGAAATATTACATTTACAATTGCTGGATTCTTCTCCCCCCCCCCCCAAAGCCCGCCCTCGTTTTACTTTGTTCCACCGAGACCGCACCAACCAGTGATCCCTGCAGATTAACGCTATACTACATACATTAAGAACAATTTACATTTATATCAAGCCAATTAACCATCTTTGGAGTGTGGGAGTAAACCGGGAAACTCGGAGAAAACCCACGTGGTCACAGGGAGAACGTCCAGACTCTGTACAAACAGCACCCGTAGTCAGGATCAAACCCAGGACTCTGACGCTGCAAGGCAGTAACTCTACCACTGCACCACCGCGCTGTCCTGGCACATGTTCCTCATTTATTGACCACTTTAAGGTTTCAGGTGAGTTTGGTGTGACAGTAGGCACTGCATCTACACTGGGCCATCTGCGGACATTGAACGAGAGGGGCATTTGGACTCATGGAGGCAACACCTTGCACACGCCAGCGTTTGTTAGCCTTCGCACAGCTCATGTGGTTTTCGTGGGCTCGCAGCTGCCCTGACTCCTCGTGTAGTCACCGCATGATATTTAGCAACTCTGACACAATGAGGAATAGTCAACATGAACTTAAAAGCAAACGATATGTTGTCGAACTGACTTCACTTCTCCCAATCTGCGGTAGATTAAACAATGGTGACACTTTCTGTGATAACAATTATTTACATTTTCTAAATTGCTTTGATAAGACATCTAAAGAAAGAATGAAAATTATTGCAGAAATCCAGGACCGATGATTGGTTTATAAATAGACTGCACAATATGAGGTGATTTGATATAACAAAAGATTTCTGTTCCCTCCTGGGTAGTCTGAAATGTGCCCTCAATCCCTATATTAGAATGATACAAAACCTTGTTGCATAGTTACAGAGTAAAACAGCACGGAAACAGGCCCTTCGGCCCAACTCAACCATGCCGACCAAGATGCCCCATCGACACGAAAAATAGAAACATAGAAACATAGAAAATAGGTGCAGGAGGAGGCCATTTGGCCCTTCGACCCAGCACCGCCATTTATTGTGATCATGGTTGATCGTCCCCAATCAATAACCCGTGCCTGCCTTCTCCCCATATCCCTCGATTCCACTAGCCCCAAGAGCTCTATCTAACTCTCTCTTAAATCCATCCAGTGATTTGGCCTCCACTGCCCTCTGTGGCAGGGAATTCCACAAATTCACAACTCTCTGGGTGAAAAAAGTTTCTGGGGACAAACATTTGACTTTGCTACTCCTTTTCCCTTAACATATCTAAAGAAGCTTTTACTGTCCTTCTTTATATTCCTGGCCAGCTTCCCTTCGCACTTCATCTTTTCAGCCCGTATTGCCCGTTTTGTTTCCTTCTGTTGTCCTATGAAAGTTTCCCAATCCTCTGGCTTCCGTCTACTCTTTGCTGTGTTATACACCTTTTCTTTTAGTTTTATTCTATCCCTAACATCTCTTGTCAGCCACGGTTGCCTCCTACTCCCCTTAGAATCTTTCTTCCTTTTTGGAATGAAATGATCCTGCGTCCGATTCCGGATTATGCCCAGAAATTCCTGCCATTGCTGTTCCACCGTCATTAATGCTAGGATCCCTTTCCAGTCTACCTTGGCCAGCTCCCCTCTCATGCCTTCATAGTCCCCTTTGTTCAACTGCATCACTGACACTTCCGATTTAACCTTGTCCTTCTCAAATTGCAGATTAAATCTAATCATATTATGATCACTACCTCCAAGCGGTTCCTTTACCTCGAGTTCTCTTTATCATATCTGGTTCATTGGACAACGCTAAATCCAGAATTGCCTTTTCTCTGGTCGGCTCCATTACAAGCTGCTCTAAGAATCCATCTCGGAGGCACTCTACAAACTCTCTTTCTTGGGGTCCTGAACCAAGCTGATTTTCCCAGTCTACCTGCATATTGAAATCCCCCATCACCACATGGCATTACCTTTGTTACATGCCAGTTTTAACTCCTGCTGCAACTTACACCCTACATCCAGGCTACTATTTGGGGGTCTGTAAATAACACCAATTAGTGTCATCTTGCCTTTACAATTCCTCAACTCAATCCACAGTGACTCTACCTCGTCAGTCCCTATGTCTTCCCTCGCAAGGGACTGAATTCCATCCTTCACCAGCAGAGCTACCCCCCCCCCCCTGCCCACTGCCCACCTGCCTGTCCTGTATAACCCTGACTATTTAGTTCCCAGGCCTGATCCTCCTGCAGCCACGTCTCAGTAATCTCCATAATGTCATATCTACCAACCTCTAACTGAGCCTCAAGCTCATCTACTTTACTTCTTATACTTCGCACATTCATATACAATACTTTTAATTCCTTACGCATCTCACCTTTCACATCGATCCCTATTACACTTGGCCATACTCTCCTATCCCTTTGTGAGCTTCCTTTCCCGTTAATTCTGGGGTCATTAACCATCCCTTTACTCTCTTTCCCTTTAACTCCATCCTCGACTATCCCATTTGACACCCCACCCCCCATTCAGTTTAAAACCACCTGTGTAGCAGTGGCAAACCTGCCTGCCAGAATGCTGGTCCTCCACCTGTTAAGATGCAATCCGTCCCTTTTGTACAGTTCCCCCTTACTCCAAAACAGATCCCAGTGATCTAAGAATCTAAATCCCTGCCCCGTGCACCAGTTCCTCAGCCACACATTCAGGTCCCGTATCTCCCTGTTCCTGCTCTCGCCAGCACGAGGAACTGGAAGCAAACCGGAGATAACAACCCTGGAGGTCCTGCTTTTCAGCATTTTTCCGAGCTCTCTAAAGTCACGCTGCAGAATATTCATCCCCTTCTTTCCGACATCGTTTGTGCCGACATGCACTACCCGATCCGGCTGTTCACCTTCGCCCTTTAGGATTTTCTGCACTCTGTCCGTGACATCCTGGTTCCTGGCACCAGGAAGGCAGCACACCATCCTCGAAGCCCGTCTGTTGCCGCAGAAACCCCTGTCCGTACTTCTCACAATGGAGTCTCCAACCAAAGATCTTAGAGCGAAGCAAGATAGGTTACTCTCACGCAAACGTGAGGTACGCTCATGGGCGGTTTCATGGGTGATTACAGGACACATTTTAGCAAGCTGACTCCGCCATCTTGTTCCGCTTTCTTGCTCCCGCCTTCTTGCTTCCGGCCAAAGATTGGATCCACAGCGAGGAGAAGGAGTGCAAGGCCCGGGGCAGCGGGGAGAGAGAGTACGGGGCCCGGGGCAGCGGGGAGAAGGAGTGCGGGGAGAGAGAGTGCGGGGCCCGGGGCAGCGGGGAGAGGGAGTGCGGGGCAGCGGGGGAGAAGGAGTGCGGGGCCCGGGGCAGCGGGGAGAGAGAGTGCGGGGCAGCGGGGGAGAAGGAGTGCGGGCGGGGCCCGGGGCAGCGGGGAGAGAGAGTGCGGGGCCTGGGGCAGCGGGGAGAGGGAGTGCGGGGCCCGGGGGCAGCGGGGAGAGAGAGTGCGGGGCCTGGGGCAGCGGGGAGAGGGGGAGTGCGGGGCCCGGGGCAGCGGGGAGAGAGAGTGCGGGGCCCGGGGCAGCGGGGAGAGAGAGTGCGGGGCCCGGGGCAGCGGGGAGAGAGAGTGCGGGGCCCGGGGCAGCGGGGAGAAGGAGTGCGGGGCAGCGGGGAGAAGGAGTGCGGGGCCCGGGGCAGCGGGGAGAGAGAGTGTGGGGCCCGGGGCAGCGGGGAGAGAGAGTGTGGGGCCCGGGGCAGCGGGGAGAGAGAGTGCGGGGCCTGGGGCAGCGGGGAGAGAGAGTGCCCCAAGACAATGTTTCTTATTTACAATGTTTCTTATTTAATGTCCCGTGTCTAGTCTGAAATAAAGTTCATTATTGGTTTAGAAGAAATATAATTGTGTGTGTTATATACATTTATATAATTTCATGTATGTGTGTTTATAAACATTTTATTCCTTAACAAGAATCAACAGAATTATGAACTAATTGAATTATGAATCTAACCCTATAATCACGCACAAAAAGTCCCCCCTGTCAATCACCCTGCGAGTCGGTCGGTTCCGGTTACTACAAAATCAACTCAAACGCTGCTTGTGAGCCATTTAAAAAGAAATGATTTAAAAAACATTAAAAAAGACAATTACCAGAATCAAATTTTATTCTTGACAAGAAGTTTGAACTGACAGATTTATGAATCTGACCCACACAAACTGTTGCCCCGCAACATTGATTACAGTGCGAGTCGGGTCGGGTTAGGTAGGCTCAGGTTGCTAAAATGGGCGTGGAAAATGCCCATGATCCCCTCCATAGCGTACTACACGTCAGTCCATTGCATTTAGCAGGAGTAGCCTATCTTGCTCCGCTATAAGATCTTTGTCTCCAACTACCATGGCATTGCCTGATGTCGGCCTCTTTGGTTTGGGCTTGAGTTCCACCTGCCCATGCCTGACCCATATCCCTCAAAACCTCTCCTACCCATATAACTGTCCAAATGTTGTTATAGTTCCTGTCTCAACTCCTTCCTGTGGCAGCTCGTTCCATATAACCTCTACCCTTTCAGTGAAACAGTAGCCCCTCAGGTTGCCTCAGTTTCCTCTCGCATCTTAAACCTACATCCTTTGGTTCTTGATTCCGTACTGAATAAACTGGCTCATTGGTCACGTCCCATTTGCCTGCATTTGGCCCACATCCCTCTAGATCCATCGATATATCAGTACAAATCTTTAGATGAATTTAGTTTAGTTTTGCTTAGTTTATTGTCACGTGCAGTGAAATGCTTTTTGTTGCGTGCTATTAAATCAACGAAAAGACTGTACATGTCAAGTCAAGTCAACTTTATTTGTCGCATACGCATACGAGATGTGCCGTGAAATGAAAAGTGGCAATGCTTGCGGATTGTGCAAAACAAACCTACAAAACTAAATAGAACAGAATCAGTAATTACATATTGTGAGAAAAAAACAGCAATTTAAAAAGACACAACACAACAGTAGTATGGTACAGTAAGGTAGTCCCTGGTGAGATAAGAGTTTACAGTCCTAATGGCCTCTGGGAAGAAACTCCATCTCATCCTCTCCGTTTTCACTGCATGGCAACGGAGGCGCTTGCCTGACCGTGGCAGCTGGAACAGTCTGTTGCTGGGGTGGAAGGGGTCCCCCATAATGTTGCTGGCTCTGGATCTGCACCTTCTGATGTATAGTTCCTGCAGGGGGGCGAGTGTAGTTCCCATAGTGCGTTCAGCCGAATGCACTACTCTCTGCAGAGCCTTCTTGTCCTGGGCAGAGCAGTTCCCAAACCAAACGGGACAGCTGTAGACAGCTTGATTACAATCAAGCTTCCACAGTGTACAGATTCAGGATAAAGAGAATAATGTTTAGTGGAAGATAAAGTCCGATCAGAGATGGTTCAAAGGTCTCCAATGAGGTAGATGTGAGATTACAACCTCTCACGTTAATCTATGCCCTCTAGTTTTAGAGTATTCTACCCTGGGGAAAAGACTGTCATCATTCACTTTATCCGTGCCCCTCCTGATCACCTCAATAAGGTCACCCCTCTGCCTCCTACGCCCCAAAGGATAAAGTCCCAGCCTATACAACCTCTTCTTGTATCTCAACCTGCAAACTCAAGCAAGATCATGCTGGATCTCTTCAGCACCCTTTCAACTACTGTTATCCTTAGGTCTCGACGATGCACGAGGTGAACTATCAAATGCACAACAGAAAGCCAAGAGTATTTTATTATCAAATGTCCCAGGCAGAACAAGGACATTTTTACTTGCAGCAGCACAACAGAATATGCAAACACAGTACACTTCTTCTTTTCGAGCCCATCTTGTTACAAATGTTGACCTCGCTGTCATTGTCCATCCTAAAAAGGACGCAAGCCTCCGGCGACAATCAGTGGAAGCCATCACTTATCGCAGTAGATGATGGTGGTAGCAGAATTAGCTCAGGATACTTCCAGTTTCCAGCCCTGTGATGTGGACTTCTGCTATGGGGCCACATAGTACACTGTAAACAATAATAGCTTAGTTGAGTTCAGTTTAGTTTATTGTCACGTGTACCAAGGTAAAGTGAAAAGCTTTTGTTGTGTGCTAACCAGTCAGCAGAGAGGCAATACATGATTACAATCGATCCTTTCACAGTGTATAGATACATTTCAATTCAACTTTAATGTCATCGCACAAATACAAGTATGAGTACAACGAAATGCAGTTTTGCGTCAGTCCGTAGTAGTTGTGCATAAAGAAATAAAAAAAATAAAAAATAGAAAGAGAGAAGATACAGAATAATCAAAAAATACAGAATAATTAAACAATGGGGACGGAGGGACCGGAGAAATCTATCGTCGGGACTTCGAGTTCAGCAATGTGATTGTGTTGTTGTAGAAGCTTTTCCTCATCCTACTAGTACGTGACTTGAGGCTCCTGTACCGCCTCCCTGATGGGAGGAGGGCAAACAGTCCATGGCTGGGGTGTGAGGGGTCTTTGATGATCTTCCCAGCCCGTCTCAGACACCGTTTTCGGTGGAGGGCATCCATGGTAAGGGAATAACGTTTAGTGCAAGGTAAAGCCAGCAAAGTCAGATCAAGGATAGCCTGTGGGTCACCAATGAGGTAGATAGTACTGCTCTCTGGTTGTGGTGGGATGATTCAGTTGCCTGATATATAATAATAAACAAGAAGAAAAAAAAACAGCAGAGGGAATTATGTCTGAAGAAGGGTCTCGACCCAAAATGTCACCCATTCCTTCTCTCCAGAAATGCTGCCTGTCCCGCTGAGTTACTCCAGCATTTTGTACCTATCTTCGTTGTAAAGCAGCATCTGCACTTCCTTCCTACAGCATAGGGAACATGCCAATTGTTGGAAACACCCAGAGATAAGGCAAATGAAATAAGATTGGATGAAAAAGTGATGTGGAATGCTGAGATTCAGTGGGATGTGTGGAGGGTTAGAGGTTGGGATGGGTGTGAGGTGACATTTGGATGAAGGGTGAGGCTGGCTCACAAGAGGTTGTGAGGCTGGGAGGATCACAGCAATGTGGTGAACTATTTATACAACGGCATTTCAGCCTGGGTGTTTGGTGCAAATGCAGCTTGTGTGGTTTGTGAGTGGGAATGACTGGGTGTGTGGTGATGTTCACATGGAAGACGTACAAGTCACATCCATGCACGACGGAGGGAAATAGATAACAGAGACAGAAAGGCCCCAGCAGGTCAGTGCTGCTCATAAGGTCATCAGAGATTCGATCATAAGCCATTTGGCCCATAAATCCTACTCCGCCATTCAATCATGGCTAATCTATCTCTCCCTCCTAACTCCTGCCTTCACCCCATAACCTCTGACACCCGTTACTGGAGACAAAACATTGCTGCTACTGTATGTGTGATATTCCTTGCTGTTGGCGTATGTGACAGATTGTCAGCCACATGTGTCTGAAGAAGGGTCTCCACTCGAAACGTCACCCATTCCTTCTCTCCAGAGACGCTGCCTGTCCCGCTGAGTTACTCCAGCTTTTTGTGTCTACCTTCATTGTCAGCCACATACACCATTAACTCATTATAGGGCCACACATCAGCTCATTTAATCCATACATTTCATTTCTTATATAAATGCATAATTTAATGAATACATTTTATTTTTTCACTTTAGTTTAGTGTAGAGATACAATGTGGAAGCAGGTTTTTCGACCCACAGGCCATTCCGACCATCGATCATCCCGTTACACTAGTTCTATCCAACACACACTAGAAACAATTTACCGAAACCAAATAACCTACAAACCTGTACATCTTTGTGTGGGAGGAAACCAGAGCACCTTGGAAAAAAACCCATGCATTCCCAGGGCGAACATGCCAACTCCACACTGAGAGCACCCATACTCAGTATCGAACCTGGGTCTCTGGTGCTGTGAGGCAGCAACTGTACTCCTGCTCCACTACGCCATTAAAAAAATAGTAATCTTTTCACAATATTAAGAATATCCTCCGAGGGTCTGAAGAAGGGTCTGGATCCAAAACGTCACCGATGCTGATCCGCTGAGTTACTCCAGCATTTTGTGTCCATTTACTCTAATCTACCTGTGCTTAATCAATACCTCTCCATTTCCTGCCCATCTATGTACCTGTCCAAAAGCCTCTCAAATGCTATTGATGTATCTGCCTCCACCACCCCCAGACATCCCTTTAACCTTTGCCACTCTCAAGTTAAAGTTCTGCCCACTAGTATTTGACTTTTCCATGCTTGGAGAAAGGCCCTATCTAGGCCTCATAATTCTACACACTTCGATCAGGTCTCCCTGCAGCCTCCAGCATTCCAGAGAAAGCAAACTGCCTGTCCAACCTCTCCCTTGTTCAGTAATGAATGGTCTACATATTGTACTGGGATTGATGATGTATGTGTATAATTTATTTGCATAACTGTATACAAATTCACCACAGAAAGGGTTGTGCAACAATTAACGTCACGAACAAACAAGAAACCCATTGCCCTTTGTTAGCGACTGCTAAGGCTCTGTAGACTAAAAGTCACACACTGTGGACCCCAGCTTCTGTGCAAGTTGGAGGCAACAAAAGATCATTGTATTGGAAGGGTTTTTACTCATAGCATTACTACAGCATACCTACAGAATGAGAACATGCAGTTCGGCCCACCTTATCCATGCCAACCAAGATTGCATATTGGGCTATTAATATTATTGCAATTGGTGCATCTCCTTCCTATCTATATATATATATATATATATCTTCCAGTTGTCTTTTAACAGTATAATTACAGCCTCTTGTAGAGCTTCCTCTGGCAGCTCATCCACCCATGGTCTACCTTCTGAGTGAAAAGATTGATCCTGAGGGCCCTCTCAAATCTCTCTTCTCTCACCAGAGATCTGTGGCCACGAGTTTAAGAATACTCTCTCCCAGGAGAAAGATGATGAGTGTAGGAAGGAAACTGCAGATACACTGAATATAGACATAAAATAGACACAAAATGCTGGAGTAACTCAGCGGGACAGGCAGCATCTCTGGATAGAAGGAATTAGTGGCTTGGGACGTTTTGGGGTTGAGACCCTTCTTCAGACTCAGATGCTTCAGATTCTTCAGACAGGTTTTCTAAATTTTCCTTGAGCATTTTCCCCACTCATGTCTCATTGGCATACCTTGCACTTCCATATCTCTGTGTCTCCCTCTCCCCGACTCTCAGTCTGAAGAAGTGTGTCGACCCGAAACGTCACCCATTCCTTCCCTCCAGAGATGCTTCCTGTCCCACTGAGTTACTCCAGCATTTAGTGTCCATCTTCAAAGTATATCAGCATTTGCAGTTCCTTCCTACACATAGACACAAAAAGCTGGAGTAACTCAGTGGGTCATGCAGTATCTCTGGAGAAAATGAATAGGTGACGTTTCGGGTCTGAAGAAGGGTCTCAACCTGAGACGTCACCTATTCCTTCTACCCGGAGATGCTGCCTGACCCGCTGAGTTACACAAGAAAGATTGTGAGCATTGCTTTATCCATCCCTCTCCAAACCGTCCCTGACTCACTCTCAGTAAACACCACTAAACCACTGGAAAGTTCCTAAAGCCAAGGGATTTGTTGTCAAGACTGAGTTCTCTTTTGCAGCCCACCTCTACAGATAGCATAACCTCAACAGATAGAGCTCTTAAATATTGAGGAGTCAGGGGATATGGGGAGAAGGCAGGAACGGGATACTGATTGTGAATGATCAACCATGATCACATTGAATGGCGGCGCTGGCTTGAAGGGCCGAATGGCCTACACCTGCACCTATTGTCTATTGTCCATTGACGGGATGGTTTCAGCAGCAAAGTCTAGACCATCAGCCAGCAGAGGACTCCAGAAGGACACTCCTCCATTAGGAATAGGGTGTGTCAGTAACTTATTCAAGGATTTATTACAGCTTAGGGGCTTCATTCAATGGTTGCAAATCACTCAGGCATCACTCTCGTTGTCATAACGTTATCGAATTACCTTAACCGTGCCAGCGTTTGGGAAGGTTAGGCCCAATCTGTTGTTCTCATTCCGTTTCGTTCAGATTCCAGGCACACATTGGCCGTGTTCATCAGACCGCACTGCGTGCATCTGCTGAGAACACCATGACCACTCAGCGAGGCCATAAATCCCTCAGCTCTGCAGCTGCTCCTGACAGCTCACATGCTCTGCAAATGCACATTGTTGCTCTGCGTCTGCGTGTTGCCCGGAGTCGACAAGCAGAGCGGTGCACCAGTGAAAACGTGCTGTCATTTCATTGCCCTGTGGTCACATTGTTGCCAAAATAGACCACAAAGGATTTGTGGCACTCACTCTGCACTGTTGCTGAACCCACTACACCATTACATGGCCCACTACACCATTACACAACCCACTACACCATTACACAACCCACTACACCATTACACAGCCCACTACAACATTACACAGTCCACAACACCATTACAAACCCACTACAACATCACACAGCCCACTACACCATTACACAACTAACTACAACATTACACAGTCCACAACACCATTACAAACCCACTACACCATTACACAGCCCACTACACCATTACACAGCCCACTACACCATTACACAGCCCACTACACCATTACACAGCCCACTACACCATCACACAGCCCACTACACCATCACACAGCCCACTACACCATCACACAGCCCACTACACCATCACACAGCCCACTACACCATCACACAGCCCACTACACCATTACAAACCCACTACACCATTACAAACCCACTACACCATTACACAGCCCACTACACCATTACACAGCCCACTACACCATTACACAGCCCACTACACCATCACACAGCCCACTACACCATTACACAGCCCACTACAACATTACACAGCCCACTACACCATTACACAGCCCACTACACCATCACACAGCCCACTACACCATCACACAGCCCACTACAATATTACACAGCCCACTACACCATTACACAGCCCACTACACTATTACACAGCCCACTACAACATTACACAGTCCACTACAACATTACAAACCCACTGCAATATTACACAGCCCACTACACCATCACACAACCCACTACACCATTACAAACCCCACTACAACATTACACAGCCCACTACACTATTACACAGCCCACTACACCATTACAAACCCACTACAACATTACACAGCCCACTACACCATTACACAACCCACTACACCATTACACAACCCACTACACCATCATTACATTACACGCCCACTACGCCATTACACGGCCCACTACGCCATTACATACACGGCCCACTACACACTACACGGCCCACTACACGGCCCACTACACGGCCCACTACACGGCCCACTACACGGCCCACTACTACACGGCCCACTACCCACGGCCCACTACACCATGACACAGCCCACTACACCATGACACAGCCCACTACACCATGACACAGCCCACTACACCATGACACAGCCCACTACACCATGACACAGCCCACTACACCATGACACAGCCCACTACACCCATGACACAGCCCACTACACCATGACACAGCCCACTACACCATGACACAGCCCACCACTACACCATGACACAGCCCACTACACCATGACACAGCCCACTACACCATGACACAGCCCACTACACCATGACACAGCCCACTACACCATGACACAGCCCACTACACCATGACACAGCCCACTACACCATGACACAGCCCACTACACCATGACACAGCCCACTACACCATGACACAGCCCACTACACCATGACACAGCCCACTACACCCCATGACACAGCCCACTACACCATGACACAGCCCACTACACCATGACACAGCCCACTACACCATGACACAGCCCACTACACCATGACACAGCCCACTACACCATGACACAGCCCACTACACCATGACACAACCCACTACACCATGACACAGCCCACTACACCATCACACACCCCCCTACACCATCACACAGCCCACTACACCATTACAAACCCACTACACCATCGCACAACTCACTACACCATCACACAACTCACTACACCATCACACAGCCCACTACACCATTACACCGCCCATTACACTATTACAAACCCACTACACCGTTACCAGCCCACTACACCATCACACAACTCACTACACCATCACACAACCCACTACACCATCACACAACTCGCTACACCATTACACAACTCGCTACACCATTACACAACTCACTACATTATTACACAACTCACTACATTATTACACAGCCCACTACACCATTGCACAACTCACTACATCATTACACAACTCACTACATCATTACACAACTCACTACACAATTACAGAACTCACTACATCATTACACAGCCCACTACACCATTACACAACTCACTACACCATTACACAACTCACTACACCATTACATAGCCCACTACACCATTACACGTCTCATTACAGCATTACACAACTCACTACAGCATTACACAACTCACTGCACCATTACACAACTCGCTACACCATTACACTACTCACTACATCATTACACATTTCATTACAGCATTACACAACTCACTACACCACTACACAACTCACTACACCATTACACTACTCACTACATCATTACACAACTCACTACACCATTACACTACTCACTACATCATTACACTACACCATTACTGAAAACACTGTAACAAAGGGTTTTTATTCCTGGGGGAAGAGGGAGGATAAAAGAAAAATGTTGGACAGAGGATAGGGGGATAATTGCTCGAAGGGGGTGAAGAGAGCAAGGTGACTGGACTGTGGGACATGGTGGGTGAAATGTGTGTGCACTGGGATGGAGTCGGGTGTAGGTGGGTGTAGGTGGGGGGGGGGGGGGGGGGAATGTAAAAGGGGTATTCATTGTGTCGGGAGGAACTGCAGATGCTGGTTTACACCGACGTTAGACACAAGTTGCAGGAGTAACTCAGTGGGACAGGCAGCATCTCTGGAGAGAAGGAATGGGTGACGTTTCAAGTTGAGACCCTTCTTCCGACCTGCCTGAAGAATCTGAAGACCCAAATTATCCCCCATTCCTTCTCTCCAGAGATGCTGCTCATCCCGCTGAGTTACTCCAGCATTTTGTGTCTATCTTTGATACTGTCAGGTTGGTAATAAGACATGTTCATCCTCTGAAGTGTCAACAATGGGCCCAAAGGGAATGTGCTGCAGATAGCTTGATAATCTTTCCAAGCGAAGCCTAGCTCCGTGGCCTTTGTGTGATTCTGCCTTCTGCATTATAAACAATGATTCCCGTAGACATTTCTGGAGTTAATTGAGTTTTTTTTATTGAAAATCTACTGACCTACTTTCGGTACATCTGCCTTCAAAAGCCAGATTAATTTGGCACAGCCTAATCACATAAATCGCTTTTGAGTGTTGAGGGTCTTATTTGGGATAAGCTTTGGTAAAGCACCCAGGGTTCTTAACAACTCTATTGCATGATGTATCTTTAATGGTGAACACACTGCCCAGCCTTCAACTGAATGGAGGCCAAGGTCTCTCTCTACAGAGCTAGGGGCTGCATTGTGCAAAATAATGCTACAGTCAGCAAACTATCACCCCTAACATCTTCTTCTAACGCACGGAATAAATATGGATCTAACACTGCAAAGTTATTCAATCAGTTATCGGAGTGAAACAAGCTGCCAGAAGAGGTAGTTGAGGCAGGGACTATCGCAACGCTTAAAAAAACATTTTGACATTTTGCCTTCTGCACCTATTTTCTATGTTTCTATGTTTCAATGACAGGTAGGTGGACAGGACAGGTTTGGAGGGATATGGCTCAAACGCAGGTGGGTGGAACTAGTGTAGATGGGATGTTGGTTGGTGAGGGCATCACGGGACGAAGAGCCTGTTTCCACGCAGTATCACTCTATGACTATGAACCCAAGACCCATTACAGTGTTTATAAGTTGTTGAGTGATAGGAGCAGAATTAAACCATTTAGTTTAGTTTATTGTCACGTGTACCGAGGAAAGCTTTTTTGTTGCGTGCTAACCAGTCATCAGAGACACGATACATGATTACAATCGCGCCATATAGTGTATAGTGTATCACAGTACATTTCCAGTACAGTTCAAGGGAATAGCGTTTAGTGCAAGGTAAAGCCAGCACAGCCCGAGCAAAGAAAGTCATCAATGAGGTAGATAGTAGTTCAGCATTGCTCTCTGGTTGAAGTAGGATGGTTCAGTTGCCTGATAATAGCATTTTGGTCCATCAAGTCTACTCTGCCATTCAATCATGGCTGATCTATCTCTCCCTCCTAACCCCATTTTCCTGCCTTCTCCCCATAACCCCTGACACCCGTATTAATCAAGAAACAATCTATCGCTGCCTTGAAAATATCCAACTTCCCAACTCCTACAGTGACTGACGGTCGGATCTCTAAGTCGGCACACACACCAGGAATCAGTGGGCTGCTCTGTCCCTGCGGGGCTGTTCTGCCCGTGAGCGCTGCTCTGTCCCTGCGGGGCTGTTCTGCCCGTGAGCGCTGCTCTGTGCATGTGGGCTGCTCGGCCCGTGGGCAGCTCTGCCACACTGCATTCAAACTCACCGAGTCTTTGCCAAGTCGTGCTTTCTTAGTGTCTTTCAGAACCACCTCCTACACATAATTCACAAGCTGAGCCGCACCGTTCCATAAATAGCCCAGTTTTTTTTTTTAAAACCACTGAATGTAGGATTCATCCAAGTGGAGATTATGGGCTTCAACAGTTATGCTCCAAAGCAAATAAATAATTTGTCTGCTGTGTGTCCAATAATGATTTATGCTGCTTTCAATACGTCGTCTGAGCTATTCCTTCAAAAGTGAAGATTGCTGGCAAGCAATGAGGGTCCGTAAAAATAATCGGAAACAGAACAGTGTGTAGAATGGAGGGGCCAGTGGTCAGTGTGTAGAATGAGGGGGGGTCATAAGGTCATAAGTAATCGGAGCAGAATTAGGCCATTTACCCCATCAAGTCTACTTCGCCATTTAATCATGGCTGATCTGTCTCTCCCTGCTAATCCCATTCTCATGCCTTCTCCCCATCACCTCTGACACCCGTACTAATCAAGAATCTATCTATCCCCGCCTTAAAAATATCCATTGACTTTGCCTCCACAGCCTTCTGTGGCAATGAATTCCACAGATTCACCACCCTCTGACTAAAGAAATTCCTCCTCATCTGCTTCCTAAAGGAACGTCCTTTAATTCTGAGGCTATGAACTCTAGTCCTAGACTCTCCCACTAATGGAATCATCCTGTCCACATCCACTCTATTCAAGACTTTCACTTTTCAGTAAGTTTCAATGAGGTCCTCCCCTCATTCTTCTAAACTCCAGCGAGTACAGGCCCAGTGCCGTCAAACGCTCATCATATATAACCCTCTCATTCCTTGAATCATTCTCGTAAACCTCCTCTGGACCCTCTCCAGGGCCAGCATATCCTCAGAAATGGGACTCAAAATTGCTCACAATATTCCCAATGCAGCCTGACCAGCGCTTTATAGAGCCTCAGCATTACATCCCTGTTTTTGTATTCCAGTCCTCTTGATATAAATGCTAGTTTTGAGTTTCCCTTCCAAACTACATTGTAGTGGGCAGTGTGTAGAAGAAGGGGGGGGGGGGGGGGGGGGTGTGGGGGGATGAGGAGTGTGTAGAATGGGGGCAAGTGAAGTGTGCACTGGGGGGGGGGGGGTGTGCAGAATGGGGGCAAGTGTGTAGAAGGGGGGGAAGGGCAAGTGTGTAGAATGGGGGCGTGTGAGTATATGGGGGTGAGTGTAGTAACACAGGAATGGGTACACCGTACTCACACAGAGGCTCAGGATTGAGCAAGGGTTCCGAAGAGGGGCAGGCAGGAGACGTAGTCGGGGTAGCGGAAGGTCCGGTAACCAGGAGATCCAACACACGATGCAAACAAACCAGCGAGGGACAGACGAAAGGAGAGTCGAAGTCAGGCAGGAAGTCGAGGAGCCGTTGCAGGGATACACCAAACAGCCCAGGAGAGAGGCAGACAGAAACCAGGGTACGGGACGAAGGCCATGGTCGGGGACAGAAGGCTGAGGTGATATCCGGGAAGACGACAGGATGGAATGGTCAGGGGCAGGCAGGTTCGAATCCATGTAGGCAGTCGGGAAATCGCTGGAGAGTCTTGCATGAATGCTGAGAACAATCTGGCACTGAGTGAACGGTGAGGAGAGTCTATATACCGGGTTAATAGGTGATCAGAGGCAACTGAGTGCAACAGGTGAGGAGAGTTGGGCTGATGAGAGGGGAGTGGCAGGCGAGGAGAAGGAGGGACCGGTGGAAAAGTGCTGGGAGGTGAAGTGGATGAGAATGAGGAGAGGGCAGACTGTGACAAAGAAGGGCCTTGACCCAAAACATCACCTATTCCTTCTCTCCAGAGATACTGCCTAACCCGTAGAGTTACTCCAGCTCTTTGTGTCTATCCTCGGTTTAAACCAGCATCTGCAGTTCCTTCCTACATGATTGTAGATTACTCTGTAGAAGCGCATAAGAGTCGGCGAGATTTATAAGATCTAAAGACATTGGAGCAGAATAAGGCCATTTAGCCCATTGAGTCTGCTCCGCCATTCAATCATGGCCAATCTATCTTTCCCTCTCCTGCCTTTTCCCCATAACCTTAGGCACCCTTACTAATTAAGAAACTTTCAATCTCTGCTTTGGAAATACCCAATGACTTGACCTAATTCTGCTCCTATTTTTTACTGTCCTAAGGATAGGGTAGTGTGGAGTTACGCCTTCCACAGCAGCAAAGTACAGGGCAAAGTAATGACTTGCCTGATATTCATTACCATTATAATTCAAAAGAGTTCATGCATCAAACTAACTATTAGCTAACACTGAGAACCAAGTCAATTATTTAATAAATGTTCATTAAATGTGTCGTTATGTGAATTAATTAAAATTGGTGGGAATGTAGAACATGTCGCCAGAGGAGGTAGTTGAGGCAGGTATTACAACTGTATTTAAAAGGCATTTGATCAAGAACATGGATAGGAATTGTTTAGAGGGATAAGGGTCAGAAAGAACTGCAAATGCTGATTTAAACTGAAGATAGACACACAATGCTGTGGTAACTCAGCGGGAGAGAAGGAATGGGTGACGTTCTTCTGAAGAAGGGTCTCGATCCGAAACGTCACCCATTCCTTCTCTCCAGAGATGCTGCGTGTCCCGCAGGCAAATGGGACCAACTTAGATGGGGCATGTTGGCTTGCATGGACAAGTTGGGCTGAAGGGCCTGTATCTGTGCTGTATGACTCTGAAACAATTGCAGCCCGATTCATAGACTAAACAGGATGGAACTGAATATGAAAACAAACCATTGTTCAAAGAAAACATCAGGGCTGGAGCCCAAAAGCCTCCATTTTGTTCAAGAATATAATGTTCTGTGAATTTGTAATTAGGCCTGTGGGTATGTCGTTGCCAATTTTGCTCTAATTTAGGCAGTCAGTATTTCCACTAAAATTCTGCTGTACAAAGAGAATAGATATAGATAGATAGATATGCCATTTATTGTCACTATACATGTACAGTGAAACTGAAAGCTGCTCGTACTCAGTGCATACATACAATTTTACACAAAAAACAAGCTGTACAAAAACAGAAGAGATATAGGTGCACAAATTCTACGGCGCTACATACATATATACATATATACAGATGGAAGTCCGTGTTGGGCGGTAGTCAGTGCATGTGTGGATTTGAATTTATGGTAGATATAATTCTCGGGAAGCAGCTATTCCTGAGTCTGTTTGTCCTGGATTTGATGCACCATATAGCGCCTTCCAGAGGGCAGCAGGTCTCGAATATTGAGAACACCAGCCTATCAGCTGATCTCAGTAGAGGCTTCTCCCCAATGTCAGTCAGACCACAGACTGCGGCTTTCCCTCTCTGGGCCTAGTGTAACGTCGCTGTGTCTAATCGCAGGGAAATTCAGACATAACTTGCCCAATTGGAAGGTTTGGACTCTTGTTCATTTCATTAAACCTCTGTGTTTCCAAAGGGCAGTACAGTGGATCAGCGGTGGAGTTGCTGCCTTACAGCGCCAGAGACCTGGATTCCATCCTGACCACAGGTGCTGTCTGTACAGAGTTTGAACGTTTCCCCCCGTGACCACATGGGGTTTCTCCGCATGGGGGGGGGGGGCTCCGGTTTCAAGTCAAGTCACGTCAAACGAGTTTATTGTCATGAGTCCCAGATAGGGCAATGAAATTCTTGCTTTGCTTCAGCACAACAGAATATAGTAGGCATGAATACAGAACAGATCAGTGTGTCCATATACCATTATATAAAAATATACACACATCAATAAATAAACAGATAAAGTGCAAATAAACAGATAATGGTCTATTAATGTTCAGAGATTTGTTTCAGTTGAGTTTCATAGCCTGATGGCTGTGGGGAAGGAGCTATTTCTGAACCTGGACGTTGCAGTCTTCAGGCTCCTGTACCTTCTACCTGAATGTAGCGGGGAGATGAGTGTGTGGCCAGGATGGTGTGGGTCCTTGATGATGCTGCTAGTCTTTTTGAGGCTGCGACTGCGATAAATCCACTCGATGGAAGGAAGGTCAGAGCCGATCGTGGACTGGGCAGTGTTTACTACTTTTTGCAGTCTTTTCCGCTCCTGGGCGCTCAAGTTGCAGAACCAAGCCACGATGCAACCGGTCAGCATGCTCTCTACTGTGCACCTGTAGAAGTTAGAGAGAGTCCTCCTTGGCATACCGACTCTCCGTAATACTGGAACCTTCCCCCCAGGGTGGCTTGGTTAAGGAGTCTGGAGATGGATCACTCTTTTGTAGTTCATCGTTAATCTTCTGCTGCTCCCCATTTTGTGTTAAACCGTTGACAAGTCAATGTGTGGGCTGTGATCTGTGGCGATCTCTCGGTATTGTACAGAAATGAACTGTAGAAATGACAATCTGAACAAGGGTCTCGACCCAAAACGTCACCTATTCCTTTTCTCCACAGATGCTGCCTGACCCGCTGAGTTAAGGGCTTGTCCCACGAGCATGCGACTCCTTGCGGCAAGCGCGACCTAAAGGGCCGGCCCCACCAGCATGCGCCTGCATGCGGCAAGCGCGACCTAACGTGGTCGCTTGAGCCGTACGGCCTCGCGGGGCCGGTCCCACTTCGATCGCCGGAACCGTATGGAGTTGTGCGGAGCTGGTCCCGACATCGCGCGGGGCTCCGGAAAACTGACCGTGTTCAAAAATTCCGCGCAGCAACGGCCTGCCGGCCCGTAGCCGCCTCAACGCCGTACGTCATGCGCGAACTTCCCGCAGACTTCGCTCGAACTTCATGTCACCCACTCGACCTCCGCGCGGCCCCCGGTTCTGGTTTGGTCGCGCTCGCCACATGCAGGTCGCGTGCCCGTGGGACAGGCCCTTAACTCCAGCACTCTGTGAAACGTCACCTATCCATGTTCACCACAGATGCTGCCTGACCCGCTGAGTTACTCCAGCATTCTGTGAAACGTCACCTATCCATGTTCTCCACAGATGCTGCCTGACCCGCTGAGTTACTCCAGCATTCTGTGAAACGTCACCTATCCATGTTCTCCACAGATGCTGCCTGACCCGCTGAGTTACTCCAGCATTCTGTGAAACGTCACTTATCCATGTTCTCCACAGATGCTGCCTGACCCGCTGAGTTACTCCAGCACTCTGTGAAATGTCACCTATCCATGTCCTCCAGAGATGCTGCCTGCATGTATAAGACAGGTTTGGACCAAACGCGGGCAGATGGGACTAGTGTAGCTGGGAATTGTTAGCTGTTGTGGGCAAGTTGGGCTGAAGGGCCTGTTTCCATGCTGCATCACTCTATGACCCTATGACCCACTGAGTTACTCCTGCACTTTGCGTCTGTCTTTGGTGTGAACCAGCATCTGCAGTTCCTTCCCACACACCTCGGTGCTGGAGTTGGGGATTTGGAAGGTGGGCGATAATGAACATAAACCCGTGGGCCGACGCCTCTGGTGAGCTGCGTGTCCCTCTGCCGCAGCTGAAGATATATGTGGAGATTATCGTTGCTTCCTGTGTGGAGATGCTGCTCGTCCCCTTAGCGACCAGTTCCCACCCGTGGCCACAGATGCCTACCTTCTCAACCGCTGCTTCAACCGTTTCTCACCACTTCCTCCCTCTGCACTTTCTGCACACACTGTGGTGTTTGTTCTGGTGGCTGCTTGCAGTGAGGTCCAGGTGAAGATGCTGAAGGAGATAAGATCACCGCGGACAGGCAGGGGGAAAAACAAACTTGATCACTGCAAATGTCACCTCAGGCAGTACGAGAAGCAATAAATAATGTGTAGGACGGAACTGCTGACGCTGGTTTCAACCGAAGGTAGACACAAACAACTGGAGTAAGTCAGCGGGTCAGGCAGCATCTGTGGAGAACCTGGATAGGTGACGTTTCACAGAGTGCTGGAGTAACTCAGCGGGTCAGGCAGCATCTGTGGAGAACATGGATAGGTGATTTCACAGAGTGCTGGAGTAACTCAGCGGGTCAGGCAGCACCTCTGGATACATAGATACTTAGGTACAGGATACATAGGTAAATAGATGCAGGAGCAGGCCATTCGGCCCTTCCTGCCAGCACCGCCAATAATTGTGATCCTGGCTGATCATCCAAAATCTGTACCCCATTCCGGCCTTCTCTGTACCCCTTGATTCCGCTAGCCCTAAGAGCTCTATCTAACCCTCTTTTGAATACATCCAGTGAATTGGCCTCCACTGCCTTCTGAGGCAGAGAATTGGACAAATTCACAACCCTCTGTGTGAAAATGTTTTCCTCATCTCAGTTCTAAATGGCCTTCCCCTTATTCTTAAACTGTGGCCACTGGTTCTAGACTCTCCCAACGCCGGGAACATGTTTCCTGCATCTAGCGTGTCAAATCCCTTAATAATTTTATATGTTTCAATAAGATTCCCTCTCATCCTTCTAAATTCCAGTGTATACCAGCCTAGTCACTCCATTCTTTCAACATATGACAGTCCCGCCACCCCGCGAATTAACCTTGTGAAGCAACGCTGCACTCCCTCAATAGCAAGAATGTCCTTCCTCAAATTTGGAGACCAAAACTGCACACAATACTCCAGATGTGGTCTCACCAGGGCCCTGTACAACTAAAGTAGGACCTCTTTGCTCCTATACACAACTCCTCTAGTTATGAAGGCCAACGTGACATTTGCTTTCTTCAATGCCTGTTCTTACTTTCAGTGACTGATGAACAAGGACCCCCAGATCCCATTGTACTTCCTTTTTTCCCAATTTGACTCCGTTCAGATAATAACCTGACACCATTAGAGAACATTAGAGAACACTAGCAGCACATTTGGAAAGTGGTGAAATCATTGGACAAAGTCAGCATGGATTTATGAAAGGTAAATCATGTCTGACGAATCTTATAGAATTTTTCGAGGATGTAACTAGTAGAGTGGATAAGGGAGAAACAGTGGATGTGTTATATCTGGACTTCCAGAAGGCTTTTGACAAGGTCCCACATAAGAGATTAGTATACAAACTTAAAGCACATGGCATTGGGGGTTCAGTATTGATGTGGATAGAGAACTGGCTGGCAAACAGGAAGCAAAGAGTAGGAGTAAACGGGTCCTTTTTACAATGGCAGGCAGTGACTAGTGGGGTACTGCAAGGCTCAGTTCTGGGACCCCAGCTATGTACGATATATATTAATGATTTGGACGAGGGAATTGAATGCAACATCTCCAAGTTTTCGGATGACACTAAGCTGGGGGCAGTGTTAGCTGTGAGGAGGATGCTAGAAGGCTGCAAGGTGACTTGGATAGGCTGGGTGAGTGGGCAAATATATGGCAGATGCAATATAATGTGGATAAATGTGAGGTTATCCATTTTGGTGGCAAAAACAGGAACTTAGATTATTATCTGAATGGTGGCCGATTAGGAAAGGGGAGATGCAGCGAGACCTGGGTGGCATGGTACATCAGTCATTAAAAGTAGGCATGCAGGTGCAGCAGGCAGTAAAGAAAGCGAATGGTATGTTAGCATTCATAGCAAAAGGATTTGAGTATAGGAGCAGGGAGATTCTACTGCAGTTGTACAGGGTCTTGGTGAGACCACACCTGGGGTATTGCGTACAGTTTTGGTCTCCTAATCTGAGGAAGGACATTCTTGCCATAGAGGGAGTGCAGAGAAGGTTCACCAGACTGATTCTTGGGATGTCAGGACTTTCATATGAAGAAAGACTGGATAGACTCGGTTTGTACTCGCTAGAATTTAGAAGATTGAGGGGGGTTCTTACAGAAACTTACAAAATTCTTAAGGGGTTGGACAGGCTAGATGCAGGAAGATTGTTCCCGATGTTGGGGAAGTCCAGAACAAGGGGTCACAGTTTAAGGATAAGGGGGAAATCTTTTAGGTCTGAGATGAGGAAAACTTTTTTCACACAGAGAGTGGTGAATCTCTGGAATTCTCTCCTGCAGAAGGTAATTGAGGCCAGTTCATTGGCTATATTTAAGAGGGAGTTAGATGTGGCCCTTGTGGCTAAAGGGATCAGGGGGTATGGAGAGAAGGCAGGTACAGGATACTGAGTTGGATGATCAGCCATGATCATATTGAATGGCGGTGCAGGCTCGAAGGCCGAATGGCCTACTCCTGCACCTATTTTCTATGTTTCTATGTTTCTATGTTAACATGGATAGGTGAGGTTTCAAAGAGTGCTGGAGTAACTCAGCGGGTCAGACAGCATTTCTGGAGAACATGGATAGGTGAGGTTTCACAGAGTGCTGGAGTAACTCAAGTCAAGTCAAGTTTATTTGTCACATACACATACGAGATGTGCAGTGAAATGAAAGTAGCAATGCTCGCGGACTTTTGTGCAAAAGACAAACAACAAAACAACCAAACAAATTATAAACACAATCGTAACACACATTTTCTTTTACATAATAAATAATGGAAGGAAAAACGTTCAGTAGAGTTAGTCCCTGGTGAGATAGGCGTTTACAGACCGAATTGCCTCTGGGAAGAAACTCCTTCTCAACCTCTCCGCGGGTCAGGCAGCATCTCAAGAGAACATGGTGATGTTTCATATCGGGACCCTTCTTCAGGCTAATTGATTCAGATGATCTATTCAATTATTTACAGTTGCCGGAGTTACAGTTAAAGTTAAAGCCTTCAGAACCGTTGCTTTTTATCACAGCAGTTCAGAAATGGTTTACCGACTGTATCTTAGTCATAAGATACCACACCTCCGTGCCGCCCAGCACTTCCTCCACTGTTCCTCCAGCACTTTATGTTCTGCTCAGGGTTCCTGCATCTGCAGCCACAAAGGTATACCATCCTCCATTCCATTCGGCATGTCTCTACTGACTTCAGCAAATGTCTACAGATGCACCATGGAAAGCACACTGTTGGGGTACATCTCAGCTTGGTTTGGGAACAGCTCTGCCCAGGGCCGCAAGAAATTACAGAGAGTTGTGAACGTGGCATAGTCCGTGACACAGGGCAGACTCCGCACATCAACTCCATCTACACCTCACGCTGTCTAGGGAACGCAGCTAACGTAATTAAACACTTGTCCCACTCCCACCGCGGTCATTCCTTCTTCTCCCCGTTCCAGTCCATCAGAAGGTAGACAAGCTTGAAAGCGCGCACCACCACACTCAGGAACAGCTTCTTCCCTTCTGTTATCAGGCTTCTGAACGGCCCTTCCATAAGTACGGGGCTGTCCTATTCACCCATTCGGCCCATCAAGTCTATCCCATTGTGGACATTGTACTTTGTCTGTGGAACTGGTGACACAGTGGGTTGACGATATCATGTCAGGGTTTGGAAAGTCAAACTACAGGTGTCCTCATGCCCCTCTGCTCAACACTGACGTGGCTATGGCTATAATCGGCTAGATTATAGAGTGAGTACAGAGGAGATTTACTAGAATGTTGCCTGGGTTTCAACAACTAAGTTACAGAGATAGGTTGAATAAGTTAGGTCTTTATTCTCTGGAGCGCAGAAGGTTAAGGGGGGACCTGATAGAGGTTTTTAAAATGATGAGAGGGATAGACAGAGTTGACGTGGAAAAGCTTTTCCCACTGAGAGTAGAGAAGATTCAAACAAGGGGACATGACTTGAGAATTAAGGGACTGAAGTTTAGGGGTAATATGAGGAGGAACTTCTTTACTCAGAGAGTGGTAGCTGTGTGGAATGAGCTTCCAGTGAAGGTGGTGGAGGCAGGTTCGTTTTTTTATCATTTAAAAATAAATTGGATAGTTATATGGATGGGAAGGGAATGGAGGGTTATGGTCTGAGCGCAGGTATATGGGACTAGGGGAGATTATGTGTTCGGCACGGACTAGAAGGGTCGAGATGGCCTGTTTCCGTGCTGTAATTGTTATATGGTTATATTTGATTAGCATGAGTGTCGGGGTTACGGGGAGAAGGCAGGAGAATGGCATCTCTGGAGAAAAAGCAAAAGGTATGAAGAAATACCTATTCCTTAATTCCCAAACTATATCTATTTAATAATATATTTAGCTTTATATTATTAACATGATATTGGTGACTGTGTCAAACAATGCTCGTGTCAACCCTTCTATCCTTCCACAAATGGGTAAATCAACATGTTAACCAGGGACTGTTCATCTTCTGTGTAGGAAGGGACTGTAGATGCCGTTTATACCGAAGACAGACACAAAATACAGGCAGCATCTCTTTAAATTTCGTTGTACATGGCCCATGTTACAATGACAATAAAGAAACTATTCTATTCGTGAGAAGGAATAGGTGGCGTTTTAAGTCGAGACCCTTTCTTCAGTTATTCTTCTTCAGAAACATCACCTCTTCCTTCTCTCCAGAGATGCTGTCTGACCCACTCAATTACGACAACATTTTATGTCTATTTCCAAGGCTGAGAAGGATATAGTCCTAATACAGCAGAGGGGCAAAAAAGTTGCATGGATGTGGTGGGCCGAAGGACCTGTTTCCGTACTGACTGCCAGTGCCGGAGACCCGGGTTCGAACCTGACTGCAGCTGCTGTCGGTACAGGGTTTGTACATTCTCCCCGTGATAGTGTGGGCTTTCTCCGAGATCTTCGGTTTCCTCCCACACTCCAAAGACGTACAGGTTTGTGGGTTAATTGGCTTGGTGTGTGTAGGGTGGTGTTAGTGTGTGGGGATCGCTAGTCGGTGCGGACTCGATGATTCCGCGCAGTATCTCCAAACTAAACCAAAAACTAAACTTGGCAGGTCAGGTAGTTGGTTGCAGTGGTTTGGACACACCAGGCTGGAATTAGTTGTGTTACGGTGCTCACCAATAAATGGCATGGCTGACACAGGCTTTAAGATGGTAGTGTGAACATTGTGAGCCTTGCATGCTAGATCAGAAGAAAACCTACACTCAGTCCACCTGGACCTACCTGAACTATGGTTGCCAAACACATTAATTCCCCTTCCCATTCCCACGTTGACCTTTCTGTCCTGGGCCTCCTCCACTGTCAGAGTGCGGCCCAGCGCAAATTGGAGGAACAGCATCTCATATTTTGCTTGGGCAGCTTACACCCCGGTGGTAT
The DNA here is from genome assembly GCF_028641065.1 of Leucoraja erinaceus. Lineage (NCBI taxonomy): Eukaryota > Metazoa > Chordata > Chondrichthyes > Rajiformes > Rajidae > Leucoraja > Leucoraja erinaceus. The sequence continues at coordinate 60,843,062 of NC_073386.1, read as the reverse complement.
GTATATTGATTTCTCCAACTTCAAGTCACCCTTGAATTCCCTTTCTCTCCATCCCCTCCCCCACCCGAGTAGTACCAGCTTCAGAGTCGTCTTGTTGAGTCTCACTGTCTGTAACTCGTTTTCACCTAGCACACAGCTAACAACGGCCTGTTTCCTGCATCATCGTTACTTTTTTGCATATATTTCATTCATGTGTTCTATATCTCTCTACATCATTGCCTATATCTCTTGTTTCCCTTTACCTTGACTCTCAGTCTGAAGAAGGGTCTTGACCCGCATTCTTTCTCTCCAGAGATGCTGTCTGACCCGCTGAGTTACTCCAGCACTATGTGTCTATCTTCAGATGTAGATTGGTTAAATGCACACTGCAATCAAAGCAGCTGCAGTCCATCGGTGTTCAAATCATCCCTAATGGTTACATATTTATAATAGCATTCATCACAAGATGTTGCATTTGAACAGAGAAACAACGGCAATGTGTATCTGTCGTAAAGAAAGGTGTAAGGAGATACAGTGCCCTTTCATTATTGATTTGCCTGCCTGGGATAGACAAGGACATTACATTTATTTACCACAAACTAACTATTTTAATGTTTCCAAGAAATTGTAGTCATAGAGTGATACAGTGTGGAAACAGGCCCCTTGACCCAACTTGCTCACACCAGCAACCATGTCCCATTTACACTAGTCCCACCTAACTGCGCTTGGTCCATATCCCTCCAAACCTGTCCTATCCATGTACCTGTCGAACTGTTTCTTAAATGTTATGATAGTCCCAGCCTCAACTACCTCCTCTGGCAGCTTGTTCCATACACCCACCACCCTTTGTGTGGAAAGGTTACACATTAGATTCCTATTAAATCTTTTCCCCATCACCTTAAACCTATGTCCTCTATGTTCCAAATTTACATAGAATTCCACTGTAATTATATATTACTTGATATGTAACTTGATGCCCAGCACTTCAACTCCCCCTCCCATTCCGAATCCGACCTTTCTGTCCTGGGCCTCCTCCATGGCCAGAGTGAGGACCACTGTAAATTGGAGAAGCAGCACCTCATATTCCACTTGGGCTGTTTACACCCCAGCGGTATGAACATTGACTTCTCCAATTTTAGATAATCCCTGCTTTCCCCTCCCCTCTCCAGCTCTTCCTCAGCCCACTGTCTCCATCTCTTCCTTTCTTCTTCCCACCCCCCCGCCCCCCCACCCTCACATCAGTCTGAAGAAGAGTGACCCAAAACGTCGCCTATTTCCTTCGCTCCATAGATGCCGCCTCACCCGCTCCGTTTCTCCAGCATTGTTGTCTACCTTCGATTTTCCAGCATGACAGTACTCTAAAAACATTACTCATAGATACCAAAAAAAAATCAGTAAATTCAAACACCCAATATTATTACTAAAAGCCCAAAGTACCTGGGATTGTTGGAAAGAGGCCAATTGTGCAAAGGGGGGGGGGGGGGGGGGGGGGGGGGGGGGGAGGGGAGCGGAGAGTCATTTTTGCAGATTATTATGCTGCTGGCAGACTAGCAACAAGTCATTGTACACACCCACACTCTGACAATTCCTTTGATATTCCCCTGTGAAACTATTTTGATCTGCAATGTGACCGTAAGCTACTCTTTTACAAGGAAAAGCAGTTAATGGGGGGCTCTGTGCCTTTTGATTTTGCGTGTGGTTTCCTGGCTAATCGGAGACTTAACCCACATAAAACCTATGTTTAAACTCCGTAAATTCGGACGTTGATGTGAGAACTGAGCAACCTCCCAAGTACTCAGACTGTCTGGTGGTTTTATACATACAGAGGGTTCATTCTCCAAGTATGTGGGACTCTTTTCACCAAACGTTTCTTGTTTGTGTGTGAAACTGTTCTTATCCAACCCCGTGCTCAGCTTGATGAAGTCAGTCTTCCATTTCCTGCCACAGGATATTGTGCATTAAATCCCGGCTGTAAATCAGCCAGGCAGCCATTACTTATATATAGGTTCAGCTCCCACCATGACGTCAAACCCAATGTCATGTCAGGCCGTTATGGATTTACTTGCAGTGCGCCAGAAACAAGACTTGCACAGACCCCCTAATACATGGCTCAGAGCGGGAAGAGAGAGAAACACATTTAGCAAGCGTCATGAAGCAAGAGTGTTTTGTCATGTGTCCCAGATAGAACAATGACATTCTTACTTGCAGCAGCACAACACAATATGTAAACATAGTACACTGTAATAAATGAGAAAAAAAGTTCAGTGTGTGTATATATACATATACTCACATACACATGGATTATATATATACATGCACATGCACATGCAAACATACGCAACCAAAAAAATCAATAATAATAATAGTCTATGTTCAGAGCTTATTTGAGGTTTTATTTTATTTATTATTATTTATTTCGAACAGAATAAAAGAATAAAAAGCAAGTGTGAAACAGCGTACAAAAAACAAAACAAAAATATTTATAAAGTGTCATAAACAATATCTGTAAATAAATGAAATCATATGTGTCCGAAAAGGAGCAGGAAGAAGCCAAAGCTTATTAATTCCCACCCCTTATTCAACTGCTTATAATTATCTTATACAAATTTAGCAGCATATGTACACCAGCCACTATATGTACACCATATGTACACCAGCCACTATATGTACACCATATGTACACCAGCCACTATATGTACATCATATGTACACCAGCCACTATATGTACACCATATGTAGGTATGTTACAAAACCTACCTGAATCGTGGCTGAGCATCTGTCCTACCCCGTGTGTGTGATTTTGGCGCTGTTTAGAGGGGGCGGGTTTAAAACGCGATTTTTACTAGGCTGTTCCAATCGAAAATGTTCAGCCTAGTAAATCATTAACGGAAAATCGCTGAAAGACCCCGTCGCAAAAGGTATTATTAGTTTTTATGGCCTTGTATAATATTTATAGTAGTTTAAAAATCACTCTCTCACTCCGCAACCTCTCGCAGCCCCAGGGTTTTATAAAGCAAACAATTAAAGGTATGTACCTTATTTTTACATTAAATGGGGCTTCTTAAGAACCCTGTATATAAAGTTTTCTATAGCGAGTAGTTCATTTTGGGCTCTTTATATCCCGCAGTATTTTTCTGGGCACTTGAGGGCACAAATCCAGCGCAATGTGAACGTTCTAAACCAGCACGTTCACAGGAACCCATTAGAAAGCTGATTTAAATTGACTTTAATTTACAGCAAATGAACACTAAATTCCTTCCATTTGGCCTATAAATTGATGTAAATGAGATTTAAAAATCATGTTTTATTGTGAATTATTTGTGAATATTATTTGGACACTTGGGCTATTTAAAAATGTTAATCATTTATTAAGAAATGGATAGATGTTTAGACCTAGTAGTTGAAGTTTGAAATTAGCTACAATTGGGAGCTAACTAATTATATGCTTTAATTTCAGGTCATCCAAGTAAGATTATTTCATATTTGTTTCAGAATGGTTCAATCTATGATAACTGAAAATTTCATTCAGTTCTCTTAATTTTTAAGAAGGTTATGGGCTTTTGACTGTCCACGATCACAGCTTTTTTGTTATGTCCATAGAAAATCAATAGGGAACAAGATGCTAATTTCCGAGTATGAAAATGGCCATAACTTTTTTATTACTTGAGATATGAAAGTGAATTAGGTGTCAAATTAAACTTATTGTTATGCTTTATCTGATGGGATAAATTGCAGACTTGATTTTTTAAATCTCAAAATTTTGTAACATTGCTACCATATGTACACCAGCCACTATATGTACACCATATGTACACCAGCCACTATATGTACACCAAATTATTTACATTTAAACACCAATCAAATATTTACAAAGCCATACAAAAAAGAAAAAAAGAAAAAGAAAAAACCCTCATATACTATACAGTATCTCAGTCATATATACAACCCATCACTCTATAATCACCCTTCCCAATACAATCAGTATAACAAATATCCCACTCACAATCACCTATCCTCATCCCATTATCCTTTTAAACAAGTGTTTTCGTACATCCTTTTAAACTGAATTATGCTTGTGCTAAGTTTTATCTCCTGTTCCAGGCCATTGTGATGTTTAAGAAGCTGTTCCTGAACCTGGATGTTACCGTTTTCAGGCTCCTATACCTTCTTCCCGATGGCAGTGGTGAAATGAGTGTGTGGGTGTTGTGGGTCTCTGATGATGGCAACACCTCACTGTTCAAATCAAAGGAAACAATTCAAACATCCTACGGATCCAGAAGGAACTGATCTCGGACTGCTCCGCTGATCCAGTTACCCAGACTTCTGATATACTGCACAATTCTTTCTGGTGTTGCCCATGTTTGGGCCCACATGCATCCCTTAGATCCATGGAAACAAAGTCGAATGCAGCATTCTTTGTCGTTTGGTCCTGCATCTTAAATGTTGCTGGAACATGTGTTACACATTAAGCCTGGGAATGCCATATTCCAGGGGCTGCTTTGTTCTGTCTGCAAACATCATCGAAGGGTTTCATTTTCAATAGCAAATGGAATTTTTGATTAACAATTCCCCTGGCTTGAATCATATTTTCTTCATCTATTGACTCTCTTTCTTATCAAATATGCCCACGTTTATACATGAGAATGGTTAGTCTTATCCTAACAGACTCGCCCCCTCCAGACTGTTCAAAACAAAGGATCTTTACACTTTATTCTGATAATGCTTCAATAAGGGGAGCTTTCTAGGCTTCAGACTTTAGAGATACTGCGCGGAAACAGGCCTTTCGGCCCTCCGAGTCCACACCGACCAGCGATCCTGGTACACTAGCACTATCCTAAACACTGGGGACATTTACAATTTTTACCAATACCAATTATCAATGTCCAAACCTGTAAGTTTTTGGAGTGTGGGAGGAAACTGAAGCACCCGGAGAAAACCATGCGGTCACGGGGAGAACGTACAAACTCCGTACAGACAACAGCCATAGTCAGGATCGAACCTGGGTCTCTGGCGCTGTAAGGCAGCAACTTTAACACTGCGCCACCCTGCCGTGCTTTACTGAAATTTTCAACCCCATGATTACAGAATTTTAGACAATAGACAATAGGTGCAGGAGTAGGTCATTCGGTCGTTCGAGCCAGCACCGCCATTCAAGGTGATCATGGCTGATCATCTCCAATCAGTACCCCGCTCCTGCCTTCTCCCCATATCCCCTGACTCCACTATCTTTAAGAGCCCTATCCAGCAGTCTCTTGAAAGTATCCAGAGAACCAGCCTCCACCACCCTCTGAGGAGGAGAATTCCACAGACTCACAACTCTGTGAGAAAAAGTGTTTCACCTATTTTCACCATATTGATGGCCATAGACATAAATAATTATGTTAACACTTGTGAGTAATTTGGAATATGGGAAGAAGAAAAATATGGGAGTAATTTAGGACGAGTGCTGGAGAAACTGTTCTGTTCATGACTGTTTAGGCTTAGATTTAGTTGTAATAGGTTTAGCTGTATTCTTGTCATGTGTACCGAGGTACAGTAAAAAGCTTTTGCTTGCGTGCTACCCAGTCAAATTAGATCACACGATACTTAGAAAACTTAGAAAAATAGGTGCAGGAGTAGGCCATTCGGCCCTTCAAGCCAGCACCGCCATTCAATGTCATCATAGCTGATCAACTAAAATCAGCACCACGTTCCTACGTTTTCCTCGTATCCCTTGATTCCGTTGGCCCCAAGAGCTAAATCTAACTTTAATTCGCTCTTGAAATATGAACTTAATGAAACCAAAGACAGATAGACACAAAAAGCTGGTGTAACTTAGCAGGTCAGGCAACATGTCTGCAGCAAAGGAAAAGGAGATGTTTCAGGTCGAAACTCTTCTTCAGACGTCTGATAAGGAACGTTTGTGTGTACTTAACTGGGGCTTATTTGCATTGTTTAAAATTCCATTATTAAAACTTGACACCAATGTGTGAGCCTTATGAATGGGGCTTACATAAAACAGATGCAATCTAGTGGGGATTTGAGCAGGGTTGTAAAAACCATCATTAGCAATAAGAGCACAAAAGGCCCATTGAGAAACCATTTCATAGCCACCAAAACACAGCTACACTGGGAACCTCAGCCCGTCCACAATAACTCATGGAAGCAGCTGTTACCCAAGATCATGCAGACTCTTAGGCCGATATACAATAGCAAATAGCCAGCTCCAAGCCTGAAACAGGGCAAGCCAGTAGTCTGATTCAGTCTAACATCTAACATTGTAGAACAGGGCAGAGGTTTCTTCTGATTGTCAGGCAACTGAACCATCCTACCACAACCAGAGAGCAGTGCTGAACTACTATCTACCTCTTTGGTGACCCTCAGACTAACACTGATCGGATTTTGTTGGCTTTACCTTGCATTAAACGTTATTCCCTTATCATGTATCTGTACACTGTAGATGGCTCGAATGTAGTCTTTCCACTGACTGGTTAGCACGCAGCAAAAGCTTTTCACTGTAGAAGGGTCTGAGGAAGGGTTTTGGCACAAAATGTTGCCTATTTCCTTCGCTCCATAGATGCTGCTGCACCCACTGAGTTTCTCAGCACTTTTGTCTACCTTAGCTTTTCACTGTACCTCGGTACACGTGACAATAAACTAGACTGAATTTCTCAGCAATGCGGGAGATTTTCCTTGCTCCAACCCTGGGAGAGTGAATTGTCCATGTCCTTTCACATCCTATTCTCACAGGAAGTTCAATCCATTAACACGTTCTGTGCCCAGTCATCGACTGTGTCTCAGGTTCAGCTCTGCATCCCTGAGGTAATGAGCTCATCGGCCACCAGCTCAGGACCAGAAATGAGTCAAGAGTGTTTTATTGTCATATACATCCCAGATAGAACAATTAGATTCTTACTTGCTGCATCGCAACAGAATATGTAAATATAGTACACTGTAAACAATATAATAAATGAGAGAGAATAGTTCCGTATATATATACACACACACTCACACATGCACACATATACACATATACGTGTGTAGGAAGGAACTACTGTTGCTGGTTTAAACCGAAGATAGACACAAAATGCTGGAGTAACTCAGCGGGACAGTCAGCATCTCTGGAGCAATAATAGTGCAATAATAACAATAATAGTCTACGGAGCTCAGAGCTTATTTGAGATTGTAGTGTTTAATAGTCTGATACCTGCAGGGAAGAAGCTGTTCCTGAACCAGGATGTCACAGTTTCCAGGCTCCTGTACCTTCTTCCTGATGGCAGGGGTGAAATGAGTGTGTGGCCAGGGTGGTGTGGGTCTTTGACGATGCTGGCTGCCGTTTTGAGGCAGCGACTCCGGTAATGAGAGTGGAAATGATGTTGAGCTGTGCCTTGCATCACTGAACAAGTTGTAAGAAATAATTTTACATCAGCCAGCAGTCTTGCAGGAGATAAGCTTGTTCTATATGCCTACCACCCCCTGTGTGGACAAAGTTGCACCTAAAGCTCCTATCAAATCTTTTCCCAGTCACCGTAAACCCGTGTCCTCTGGTTCTTGATTCCCCTACTCAGGCGAAAAGACTGTGTCCATTCACCCAATCTATTCCTCGGCAAGGCCAGCAGCATAATCACGGACGAGTCGCAGCCTGGCCACTCACTCTTCTCCCCTCTCCCATTGGGGAAAAGGTATAGAAGTGTGAAAATGCACACCTCCAGATTCAGGAACAGTTTCTTCCCAGTTGTTATAGACAATAGACAATAGACAATAGGTGCAGGAGTAGGCCATTCGGCCCTTCGAGCCAGCACCGCCATTCAATGTGATCATGGCTGATCACCCCAATCAGTACCCCGTTCCTGCCTTCTCCCCATATCCCCTGACTCCACTATCTTTAAGAGCCCTATCTAGCTCTCTCTTGAAAGCATCCAGAGAACTTGCTTCCACTGTCCTCTGAGGCAGAGAATTCAACAGACTCACCACTGTCTGTGAGAAAAAGTGTTTCCTCATCTCCGTTCTAAATGGATTACACCTTATTCTTAAACTGTGGCCCCTGGTTCTGGACTCCCCCAACATCGGGAAGTATCAGGCAGCTGAACCATCCTACCACAGCCAGAGAGCAGTGCTGAACTACTATCTATCTACCTCATCGGGGAACGTCGGACTACCTTTGATCGGACTTTACCTTGCACTAAACATTATTCATTTATCATGTACCTGTATACTGAATGGCTCGATTGTAATCATGTACTGTCTTTCCACTGACTGGTTAGCACGCAACAAAAGCTTTTCACTGTAGCTCGGTACACGTGACAATAAACTAAACTGAAACTCATGATTTTATACACCTCTATAAGAGCACCCTTCAGCCCAAGGAATAAAGTTCTAACCTGCCCAACCTCTCCCTGTAGCTCAGGCAGTCAAGTCCTGACAAGATCCTCGTAAATTTTCTCTGTGTTCTTTCCAGCTTTTTAGTCACATGCTCGATCAATTCAGTCATTCAGGGTGAATTTCAGAATCGGGCCACCCCGCAAATCCTCTGTAGCTGAATGTGAATCTCCAGCCTTGTGTAGGAAGGAACTGCAGGTGCTGGTTTAAACCGTAGATAGACACAAAATACTGGAGTAACTCAGTGGGGCAGGCAGCATCTCTGGAGAGAAGGGTGATGTTTTGGACCGAGTCTGAAGAAGGGTCTCGACCCAAAACGTCACGCATTCCTTTTCTCCAGAGATGCTGCCTGTCCCACTGAGTTGCTCTAGCATTTTGCGTCCATGTTTAGCCAATATATTTTGCAAGCTGTAAAAGCAGCAGACATAGGAATCGTTACAGAGAGAGCATATTTTGGGAGCCTTAACATGGGCAGAACCTACACTGTGAACGGTAGGGCTCTGGGGAATGTTGTAGAGCAGAGGGATCTAGGGTACATGTATATAGTTTGCTGAAAGTGGTATCACAGGTAGATAGGGTGGTCAAAAAGGCATTTGGCACATTGACCTTCATTAGTCGGAGTATTGGATCGGACAGGAAAGATGTCGTCAAGCTGGAAAGGGTACAGAGAAGATTTAAGAGGATGTTGCAATCGTCTGAGCTACAGGGAGAGGTTGAGTAGGCTGGGACTCTATTCCCAGGAGCTCAGGAGGATGAGGGGTGATCTTATAGAGGTGTATAAAATCATGAGAGGAATTGATCGGGTCGGTGCACTGTCTCTTGCACAGAGTAGGGGAATCGAAAACCAGAGGACATAGGTTTAAGGTGAGCAGGGAAATATTTAATAGGAATTCCCATTCCCAATCCGACCTCTCTGTCCTGGGTCTCCTCCATTGCCAGAGTGAGCAACACCGGAAATTGGAGGAACAGCACCTCATATGCCGCCTGGGTTGCTTGCGTCCGGATGGCATGAACGTTGAATTCTCCCAATTTTGCTAGCCCTTGCTGTCTCGTCCCCTTCCTTAACTCTCGAGCTGTCTCCTCCCATCCCCCCACCCTCGGGCTCCTCCTCCTCCCTTTTTCCTTCCTTCTCCCCCCCTCCCCCCCCATCAGTCTGAAGAAGGGTTTTGGCCCGAAACGTCGCCTATTTCCTTCGCTCCATAGATGCTGCTGCACCCGCTGAGTTTCTCCAGCATTTTTGTGTACCTTAGGTTTAGAGGGATATGGGATAAACGCAGGCGGGTGGGACGAGTGGAGATAGGACATGTTGGTTTGGTTTGCAAGTTGGGCAAGTTGGGCTGAAGGACCTTAATTCACCTCCTCTGGGCAAGTGACTGTTCATCTACCCAATCTATTCTTCTTATGATTTTATACACCTCTATAAGATCACCCCTCATCCTCCTGCACTCCAGTGAATAGAGTCCCAGCCGACTCAACCTCTCCCTATAGCTCACACCCTCAAGTCCTGGCAACATGCTCATCAATCTTCTCTGCATCCTCACCGGCTTGACAACACCTTTCCTATAACATGGTGCCCAGAACTGAACACAAAACTCTCAATGCAGAAGAGGGAACCAGTAGCCCTGCTTGTGTTGAGGGTGATGTGGACGGACAGGGCTTCTCCCAGCCCCCAGTGACCACCCCTCCGCATGCCCACACAGGTCCACAGACACTGAGACATTGTAAACGAGGATGGCTTCCCCGGCTGGCTTTGAAGTGGGCTTTTGCCACCTGAGTGTGATATTTCCTGCTCCACCCCAGACCCCTAAACACAGGGAGCACACGGCAAGTGCTGTCAGACCAGTCATGCCTTCAGGGAAACTGCACCCTACATCACGCCTTCCAGTCTAAGTGTATACAGCTGACAGGATCAAAGCAAACTCAACCAAAAGCTGCTGTTCTGGATAGAACTGTTGTGATCATGTCTTTTAAAACATTGACATTAATACACACAAACTTCCTTTCCCAGTACAAAGGCAACGTGATCTAAGCATACGTGACTGACAGCAGTCGTACATTTTCACAAGATAGACACGAAATGCTGAAGTAATGCAGCGGGGCAGGCAGCATCTCTGGAGAGAAGGCATTGGTGACGTTATGGGTCGAGATCCTTCTTCAGACACCTCTGCCCGAAATGTCGCCCATTCCTTCTCTCCAGAGATGCTGCATGTCCCGCTGAGTTACTCCAGCATTTTGTGTAAACCAGCATCTGCAGTTGCTTGCTGAACATTTACACAAGTTCATTGAAGACCCGAGTGGTGTGTATATGGAACGAGCTGCCAGAGGAGAGAGTTGAGGCAGGCACTATAAGAACATTTGAAAGGCATTATTACAGGTACATGGATAGGAAAGGTTTATAGGGATATGGGATAAACACAGGCAAATGGGACTAGCATATTTGGGACATGTTGGTGGCATGAATAAGATGGGCCAAAGGGCCTGTATCCATGCTGTATGACACTATGACCATGACATTATTGTAAAGTTATACAAAAAGTTTTGTTTAGTTTTATATATTTTTATTGTCAGATTACTGAGGGGCGGTGAAAGGCTTTTAAAAATTCTCTCTGCCTCTTTGCCTCAGAGGGCGGTTGAGGCAGGTTCTCCAGAACTGGACGACCCTCCATGTAAAAAAGTTGCCCTTAAAGTTCCACTTAAATTTCACCCCTCTCACCTTAAGCCTGTGCTCACTATCTTTAGACTCCTCCTTGGTAAGAGACTGTAAGCATTCACTGCATCCATGCCCCTCATGCTCTTGTGCACCACAATAAGTTCAGAAGTGGTAGGAGCAGAATTAGGCCATTCGGCCCATCAAGGCTAATCTGCCATTCAGTCGTGGCTGATCAATCTCTCCCTCCTAACCCCAATCTACCTATCTCTGCCTTAAAAATATCCATTGACGGCCTCCACGGCCTTCTGTGGCAATGAATTCCACAGATTCATCACCCCCGACTGAAGATATTGCTTCTCATCTCCTTCCTCAAGGTACGTTATTGTATTATGAGGCTATGTCCTCTGGTCCGAGACTCTCCAGCTAGTGGAAACATCCTCTCCACATCCACTCTATCCTGTACTCAGATCACCCCTCTGACTATTGCTAGTAATCCCAGCCTCTCCCCCCTTTCCCGGCGAGAAACAGGACTGCACGAGGCTTCAGGTGCAACAAGGCACGACGTGGAACAAAGCTGTCTTTAACCGATCTCATCTGTGGATGGTCAGGGTTGACCCAAAGGAACAGCATTAAACCTGGATAGGCCTGGATGGAGTGGATGTGGAGAGGATGTTTCCACTAGTCGGAGAGTCTAAGGCCGGAGGTCATAGCCTCAGAATAAAAGTACGTTCCTTTAGAATGGAGATGAGGAGGAATTTCTTTAGTCAGAGGGTGGTGAATCTGTGGAATTCATTGGTACAGAAGGCTGTGGAGGCCACGTCATTGGGTATTTGTAAAGCACAGATTGACCGATTCTTGATTAGTGTCTAAAGAAAGATCTTGGTCCAAAAACATCACCCATTTCTTCTCTCCAGAGATGCTGCCTGTCCCGCTGAATTACTCCAGCACTTTGCGTCGTTCCTGGGTGTAAACCAGCTTCTGCAGTTCTTTCCTCTAGATTGTTGATTAGTAAGGGTGTCAGGGGTTATGGGGAAAAGTCAGGAGAATGGGTTTGGGAGCAAAAGATAGATTAGTCATGGTTGAATGGCGGAGTGGACTTGATGGGCTGAATGGTCTAATTCTGTTCCGACAACTTATGAACCAATTTCAATACATTGGGATGTAGCACTGAACCAAACTCCAGGTATAAACATGTACATATGTATGAAGCCTGTCCCCAAGTAAAAGGAACACCAATGAACAAATTGTATACATGTTGGATTGAAGCAGCCATCATCCATTGTTGTGTGATACAGAGTTGTGGTTCACAAGAGGGTCGAGAGCGGAGATTCAAACTCCGAGGTCAGAGGGACTAGCGGGTTTATCTGCACACGAGGAGTAATGAGGAGATTTTATTAAATGAACGACAAGGTGTTTAGCAAAGCTTGGTGTCGCTAGTCATTTACTTTCAGTTGTGAGATTTAGTGGATCGCACAGAGTCATTGCCAGGTGTCAAGGCACAGTTTTGATCTAATTTCTGCACAAGGGGGCAAGCGACTGAACCTTCTCTGGGTGAAGATGTACAATCCTCTTCCAGAGGTTGGACACCATAAAGCTGGCCTGCTCTAAAAGATGATGTTGAATCCATCTCCTGATGTGTATTGTTTAAGAAGGAACTGCAGATGCTGGAAAATCGAAGGTAGACAAAAGTGCTGGAGAAACTCAGCGGGTTTCTTCAAACTGAAGAAGGGTTTTGGCCCGAAACGTTGCCTATTTCCTTCGCTCCATACATGCTGCTGCACCCGCTGAGTATCTCCAGCATTTTTGTCTACCTCCTGATGTGTATGGCCAGGTGGGGAATGTACACAACCAGATGGTAATCTCTGGAATCTCTACAGAGGGTAGTACCATATTTAATAGGGAGTTTGATGTTTGTGGCTAAGGGGATCAGGGGGTATGGAGAGAAGGCTGGTACCTGATTTTGATCAGCCATGATCATATTGAAGGCGGTGCAGGCTCGAAGGGCGGACCTAATTTCTATGTTTCTATGTTCACAACCAGATTAGTCTGTGCATGTACATGTACCATCTTGGTTTGGCAGCAAATGGCTGCCATTTTCTCCAAGTGCGGAAACGCAGCCTTGAACCAGTCTGCTCGTGTACACGATTTCTATCCCAATGTCTACCCCAACATTAGAGCATCGTAATCATTGACCAGGATGCACCCCAATGCTGGAAGTTCTCCTATCCCTATAGTAGTTTGGTTCCTTCTGCCTTCCGCAGAGTCTCCCTGGTTAACATCCCAAACCACCCCCTCCCCAGGGACTTTTCCCTGTCCCTATACCTCCCCCCCTCGACTCTGTCCAGGGATCCCGACTGTCCTTTCAGGTTAGGCAGAGGTTAACTTGCACCTTCTCCAACCTCATCTACTGTATCCTTTGTTCAAGATGTGGACTCTTATACATCGGCGAGACCAAACGTAGACTGGGAGACCGGACTGGGCTGAACACCTTCGCTCAGTCCGCCTGGACCTACCAGATTGCCCGGTTAACAAACACTTTCATTCCCCATCCCATTCCCACATTGACCTTTGTGTTCTCAGCCTCCTCCATTGTTAGGGTGAGGCCAAACGCAAATTGGAGGAACGTCAGCTATCATATTTCCAGAGATGCTTGGACCAGCTTACACTCCCACTCAGTGTATGAATATTGATTTTTCTCCAGAGATTCAAGCAAACCCGCTGCATCCCCTCTCAGCTCCATGTGTACGACAATGAGACCTAACCCATCTATCTGCTCTTTGTAGCCACATTAAATCATGGCCTGTTTCTTTAGTTCACTTTACTTTTTTGCATACAGCACGGAAACATTCCTTCGGTACCCACCGGGTCCACCGACCATAACCATGCTCATTTCCACTTTCCCCTGCACCCTCTAGGGACAATTTTTAAGGTCCCAAGCCGAAACGTCAGCTATCCATGTTCTCCAGAGATGCTGCCTGACCCGCTGAGTTACTCCAGCACTCAGTGTAACGTCACCTATCCATGTTCTCCAGAGATGCTGCCTAACCCGCTGAGTTACTCCAGCCCGGGTCTCGATCGCTGCATTATAACCCAGCAACTCTGCAGTTCTTTGTTTCCCACATGACTTGCTTTGTTTTGTTCAGTTTCTTTAAAGATACAGCACGGAAACAATACTGGCCCTATCGGATAATCTCCGGGAGAGTGCCGCATCGACAGCGATCCACGCACAATAACACTATCCTGCACACACTGGGGACAATTTTTACATTTACCAAGCCAATTAACCTACAAACCTGTATGTCTTTGGAGTGTGGGAGGAAACCTAAGCTCTCAGTGAAAACCCACGCAGTCACGGGGAGAACGTACAAACTCCATACAGACAGCACCCGTAATCGGGATCGAACCCGGGTCTCCGGCGCTGCATTCGCAATAAGGCAGCAACTCTACCGCTGCACCACCGTGACTTTGTTATTTTGTTGTGCTTCTTAAAAAGCAGAGGAAACAATACTGGCTATCAGATAATCTCCAAGGGAGAGTGCCAGCTGCATCTTTACACACTCCACTCTCATTGTGAACATAAGGTGCCAATGCCCCATCTGTGGCAAACAAAACCATATCATACAACATAACACATGAGTGCCAACAGTGATGTGGAGCGGCAGGACAAAGGAACAATGTACTGTCCCTCCCTCCCTTCGTAAACCATCCCCTCCCACCCCCACTAACAATCTAAAGGCTCATCCTCGTATCAGTATTTTTGGAGCAGACATCAATCGTGAAACCAAAATATTAAAAATAATTGTGGCCACAATGCTGATCATGGTTGGTTGTGTTCATTATCCCCAATCGCCGAGAAAATTGGCTCCAAAACATCACAGAATGGAATGAGTAAATGAAGTAACATTCTTCATGCTGTTTAGATGGGGCCACTAATTCAACGGGCTGACTATGAGATGGGATGGGGGGAGTTGGCAAGGATTCAGCAGAGTTCCTTTCATACTATTCAGATATGCACAGGTTGGAATTCCAAAATTAAGAAAGTATGCAACAATGTTCAGCATTATATTGTGCAGCCATTGTTTCAAACTTATTATAATTTTATTATGAAGTCGTTATTTTCTGCTTGCACAGTAAAATCGTGGACTTGTGGCAGCTTACTTACAACACATGACAATTGAACACCCTTGACTCTTGACTTGGCACAGAGGGTGCAGGAAGGAACTGCAGATGCTGGCTTAAACTGAAGATAGACACAAAAAGCTGGAGTAACTCAGTGGGTCAGGCAGCATCTCTGGAGAGAAGGAATGGGTGACATTTCGGGTCAAGACCCTTCTTCAGCTTTTCTTCTTCAGAAACATCACCTATTCCTTTTCTCTAGAGGTGCTGTCTGACCTGCTGAGTTACTCCAGCTTTTTGTGTCTTTCTTTGGCACAGAGGGAATCCATTCGGCCCATCCTACACATTTTGGCTCTTTGAGCCACATTACGCAGTCTTGGGTCCTATGGAGAATGGACCTATGGTCCAATGCGCTCATGTCTCCAGGCATTTTTGTGTCTAGCTTTGATGTAAACCAGCATCTGCAGTTCCTTCCTACACATGTTCAATCTACGCTTTTGGGTGAATCTTGTGTAGTTATTGGTTGAGCTGTAGTGGTGGTGGCAGGTAAGGTTGTACAATGCTTCTCCTGCAGGATGCAGGAGGGCAGGGAAACCGCTGGTGTACCTGATGCCTACACCTGTGGGAATTGTCTCCATGTGCAACTCCTGCAAGACTGTGAATGAACTGGATCAGCAGCTGGATGACCTCAGAACCACCAGAGAAAATGTGCGATTCTTGGACAGGACCTAAAGTGAGGTTGTCACGCCAAAGGTCCTAGAAGAGAGAAGGTGAGTGACCATGAGAACGGGCTTTAGATGTGGAGTGCAGGAGACCCCAGTGGCTGTACCTCGTCAACACAGGTACACGCGCCCTCTTGGCTAGTGAAGGTGAGAACAGGAAGATAGGGGGACATGAATGTGTGGCTGAGGAGTTGGTGCAGGAGGATCATTGGGATCTAATCCGGGGCAGGGGGGACCTGTACAAAAGAGACGGGTTGCACCTAAACTGGAGGGGGACCAACATCCTAGCGGGCAGGTTTGCTAATGCTACACGGGAGAGTTTAAACTAGATTGACAGGGGGGTGGGATCTCGTGCAGGACAGAGGCACGTGAGAGGCTAGAAGTTGTTATGGAGGGTGGTGTGGGAAAGGTTAGTGGACACAATAGGCAGGTGAAAGGCGGAGAGTGAGGAAGGAGGGTTGGTTTAAACTGCACGTATTTTAATGCAAGGGGCCTGACGGGTAAGGCAGATGAGATTAGGGCATGGATCGGTACGAGCGACTGGGACGTTGTAGCCATGACTGAAACCTGGTTAATGGAGGGGCAGGACTAGCAGCTCAATGTTCCTGGGTACAGGAGCATCAGGAGAGACAGGGGTGAGGGAAAAGGAGGAGGGGGGTTGCATTGTTGGGTAAGGAGGATGTCACGGCTGTGTTCAGAGGTGACATTACGGACGGTTCGTCTAGTGAGGCTAGATGGGTGGAGCTGAGGAGCAAGTAAGGGATGATCACCTTGTTGGGGGGGTACTACAGACTCCCGAATAGTCAACAGGAATTAGAAGAGCAAATGTGCCGGGAGATTGCAGACAGCTGCAGGTCAAATAAGTTTGTTGTAGTCGGGGATTTCAACTTTCCCAATATAGACTGGGACTGTCATAGTGAATGGTTTAGATGGGGTGGAATTTGTCAAATGTGTTCAGGAGAGCTTCCACCGGCAATATATGGAGGGCCCTACACGGGAGAGGGCAACGCTGGATGTAGTCGTTTGATGAAGGTCTCGTTTCCATGCTGTATCAATCAACTTGCACCTCTTATACCTTCTGGCCTGCTCCACTAATCCAGCGAAGGGGCAGGTAAATGAAATATCCTCAGCTTCAGTTTTGCACTATTATAGTTATCTAGGATTATGTTATTAGTTTCTTATTTTATTAATTGAATGATTGAAAAATACAACGTGGTATAGGCCCTTCAGCCCAACAGGTCCAGACCGACCATCGTGAGCCCGTTCACACTAGTTCTATCTTATCTCTAGTCAAGTCAAGTCAAGTCAAGTCAAGTTTATTTGTCACATACACATACGAGATGTGCAGTGAAATGAAAGTGGCAATGCTCGCGGACTTTTGTGCAAAAGACAAACAACAAAACAACCAAACAAACTATAAACACAATCATAACACACATATTCTTTTACATAATAAATAATGGAAGGAAAAACGTTCTGTAGAGTTAGTCCCTGGTGAGATAGGCGTTTACAGTCCGAATTGCCTCTGGGAAGAAACTCCTTCTCAACCTCTCCGTTCTCACTGCATGGCAACGGAGGCGTTTGCCTGACCGTAGCAGCTGGAACAGTCCGTTGCAGGGGTGGAAGAGGTCTCTCATGATATTGTTGGCTCTGGAGTTGCACCTCCTGATGTATAGTTCCTGCAGGAGGGTGAGTAAAGTTCCCATAGTGCGTTCGGCCGAACGCACTACTCTCTGCAGAGCCTTCTTGTCCTTGGCAGAGCACCATTCCCAAACCAGATGGTAAAATTCCAAAGGACAAGATGCTTTCCACGGCCGCTGCGTACAGAAGCACTGGAGGATCACTCGGAGACACTCTGAATTTCCTCAATTGCCTTCAGAGAGTGGTAAATGGCGCTGCCTTGCCTTACTCACGAGTGCTGAGGCGTGTGATGCCCATGTCATATCCTCAGAGATGTGAACTCCCAGATATTTAAAACAGTTCACCCTATCCACAGGATCCCCATTTATCCTCAATGGAGTGTACGTCCCCGGATGATGTGCCCTCCTAAAGTCCATGACTCCTAAAGTCCTCTACTCCTGCACACTAGGGGCAATTTATAGAAGGCCAATTAACCTACAAAGCCACACAACGTTGGGATGCGGGAAGAAACTGGGGCACCCGGAGGAAGACCGTGCGGTCACGGGGAGAACGTGCAACCTCCACGCAGACAGTACCAGAGGTCAGGATTGAACCTGGGTCTCTGGCGCTGTGTGGCAGCAGCTCTGTCAGCTGCAACACTGTCCTGCCCATGTGTATTTGTGTTATATATAATATGTGTGTACATGGTGTTTCTGGGCATGTTAAGCTGCAGCAGGTAAGAATGTCATTGTTCCACTGTCAGTACATATGACCATGAAACACTATTGCCTCTAGAATATGTAACGCTGTAAATGGGGCTCTGTTTCTCCCTGTCTACTGGGTACGATGCTGGAAGTAAAATTGGCTAAGATTCCTGAATAGGCAATTATAGTCCAAGTCCTTCATGCAGTTTCCATGTTTATGTTTGAAAGCTTATTTTTAGTTCCCTCATTTAGCAAGTTTGTGAAAGGGCAATTTCAGCCCGGAAGCTGAAAACAAACATCTCAAAAATGTCTACCTCCCTAATCTCAAGTTTTCATGTTTGGGTTCAAGTCAAAAATAACGAACTCTGAGCTTTCTGCAACACACGCCTTTGAAAGTTAGGGACTCTCCTGCACTGGATCCAGAGCATAACATCACAAGCAGTTCTGGACAGGCCAAAACAACATTCAATTTGGCAGCTACCATGTGCGTTAACTGAACATTTTCAAAGAGCAAAGGAGGAGAAGAATATGGATTTGTACGGTTCATCAGAATGCTGCAAATGTTACAGATAAGGTGGCACTGTTGAAGTGCAGTCACTTTATGGAAGAACATTTTTTCAAAAATTACAACAAAAAAAACTCTTCAGAAGAGTATGACAGAATGAAGCCAAGTCGAATGAAAGGGGAACTCCACTGATGAGCGACTGGAAAATCTCTGGGAATTTACCATTTGATATAGTAACCTCTTTCAACTAAAATCACGTGTGATTTCCTTGAACTGAATCACCTCACCCTGCCCATTCTGCCTCTGATGAGCAGCACACATTAACTTCCTCTCTGCTCTCTAAATCACCGACTCTTTGGGTTTAGAGAGGTTCTTTGCTGTGACCCGCTAGAATGAACTTGGCATTTGTTTAAAGTTAAAGATTGCCTCAAACAACAGATCACGTAACAAATCACACAAATGCCTCTCGGATCTCGAGAAGTTGGACCAGATATTTTTTCTGATGGTGCCGTGTACTAGCATGTCTTTACCAAGATTTCAAAGCTAGATTTTTTTTTCTGATCATATTTTACTTAACAAAGTTATTTATCAAACTAAAAGTTGATTGGTCACAAAACCAAAGCAGGGCAGCACAGTGGCGCAGCGGTAGAGTTGCTGTCTTGCAGTGCCAGATACCCGGGTTCGATCCTGACCACGGGTGCAGAGTTTGTACATTCTCCCCGTGACCTGCATGGGTTTTCTCTGGTTGCTTAGGTTTCAAGTTTCATCGAGTTTCCATCAAGTTCCCTCCCACACTCCAGAGATGTACAGGTTTGTAGGCCTATTATTGGCTTGGTTAAATTGTCCCTATTGTGTATGTCCTTAGTGTGTGTATAGGATAATGTTAGTGTGCGCGGTGATCATTGGTTGGTGCGGACTCGGTGGGCCGAAGGGCCTGTTTCCATGCTGTATCTCTGAACAAAACTAAGGGGGGTGGGGGGGGGGGGGGTAAGAAACAGGAATTGGAGAGACTAGGTTACACAAAAAGACAAACAGCTGGAGTAACTCAGCGGGTCAGGCAGCATCTGTGGAGAACATGGATAGGTGACGTTTCACAGAGTGCTGGAGTAACTCAGCGGGTCAGGCAGCATCTCTGGAGAACATGGATAGGTGCCATTTCATAGAGTGCTGGAGTAACTCAGTGGGTCAGGCAGCATCTCTGGAGAACATGGATAGGTGATATTTTGGTTTGTAGGTTAGTTACCTAAAATTGGACAATTCAATATTCTTTTCATTAGGTTCATGTGATAGGAGCAGAATTAGGCCATTCGGCCCTTTAAGTCTACTCCTCCATTCATTCATGACTGATCTATCTCTCCCTCCTAACCCCATTCTCCTGCCTTCTCCCCAAAACCCCTGACATAAGTACTAATCAAGAATCTATCTATCTCTGCCTTAAAATTATTAATTGACGGTTTCCACAGCCACCTGTGGCAAAGAATTCCGAATTCACCACCCTCTGAGTAAAGAAATTCCTCCTTATCTCCTTCCTAAAGGAATGTCCTTTAATTCTGAGGCTATGACCTCTGGTCCTAGACTCTCCCACTAGTGGAAACATCCTCTCCGCATCCACTCTACCCAAGCCTTTCACTATTCGGTACGTTTCAATGAGGGCCCCCCTCATTCTTCTAAACTCCAGCGAGTACAGGCCCAGTGCCGACAAGCAATCATCATAAGTTAACCCACTCATTCCTGGGATCATCCTTGTAAACCTCCTCTGGTCCCTCTCCTGAGCCAGCACATCCTTCCTCAGATTGGTGCCTAAAATTGCTCACAATACTCTAAATGCTGCCTGACCAGCTCTTTATAGAGCCTCAGCATTAAATCCCTGGTTTTGTATTCTAGCCGTAGAAATAAATGCCAGCATTGTGTTTGCTTTCTTTACTACTAATTCGATTTACAGATGAACCTTTTGGGAATCCTGCACCAGCACTCCAAAATCCCTTTGCATCTCCGAGTTCTGGATTTTCTCCCCATTTGGAAAATAGTCTATCCCTTTATTCCTATTATGATATTGCTTAACTCCACACTATGCTACACTATATTCCATCTGCCACTTCTCTGCCCACTCTCCCAAGCAGTCCAAGTCCTTCTGCAGAGACCCTGCTTTCTCTACACATCTTTCATCTTCAAATCCAGTGTTAAAACACATTTGTACTCCCTGGCTTTTGACCATGCCTGAGGCTTTGCTTCTGTTTGTGGTGTTTTTGATGTTTCTTTATTTTACATGTCTTTTCCTACTATTTCTTTTGATTGTTATTTTTGGTGTGTATTAACTTTTTTGTCAATGATTAGTGATTTACAGCACTTTGTTGCAGCTATGTTTGTTTTTAAAGTGCTCTATAAATAAAATTATTATTATTATTATTATTATTATTACATTACCTGCCCCTCCACCCATTTTCGTATCATCCACACTGGGCCACAAAGCCTTCAATCCCCTCGTTCAAATCATTAATATACAATGTGAAGAGCAGCGTTCCCAGCATCGACCCCTGCGGAACTCCGCTAGTCACTGGCAGCCAACCAGAAAAAGCCCCCTTTATTGCCACTCTTTGTCTTCTGCCACCCAGCCAACCCGCTATCCATGCTAGTATCTGCCCTTTGATACTGTGGGCTCTCATCTTCCTTAGCTGCCTCACGTGTGGCACCTTATCAAAGGCTTTCTGAAAATCTAGGTAACCAAGAACCACTGACTCTCCTTTGTCTGCCCTGCTATTTACTTCACCCAGACTGATCAAGAATCTATCTATCTCTGCCTTAAAATATATATTGATTGCCCCCACAGCCTTTTGTGGCAATGAATTCCACAGATTCACCTCCCTGTGACTAAAGAAATTCCTCCTCATCTCCTTCCTAAAGGGACATCCTTTAATTCTGAGGCTATACCCTCTGGTCCTAGACACTCCCACCAGTGGAAACATCTTCTCCACATCCACTCTATCCAAGCCTTTCACTAGGTTGCAAGCTACCCATATGAGGTGGTGTTTCTCCAGTTTGCGTGTGGCCTTGCTCTGGCAATGGAGGAGGCTTAGGACAGTAGGGTCAGTGTGGCAATAGGGAGTGGAATTAAAATGGTTAGTATCCGGTCGCGGAGGCTGGTGGGGTGAAAGGTAAGGTCCAGGGGAACTCTATCCTTGCTCGCTCTGGGGAGTGAAACTGTGCCTCCCTCAATGAGTATGTGTAAGATCTTTCCTGGTCCGAGAACACTAATGCAATCATTAAGAAAGCTCATCAGCGCCTCTACTTCCTGAGAAGATTACGGAGAGTCGGTTTGTCAAGGAGGACTCTCTCTAACTTCTACAGGTGCACAGTAGAGAGCATGCTGACCGGTTGCATCATGGCTTAGTTCGGCAACGTGAGCGCCCTGGAGAGGAAAAGACTACAAAAAGTGGTAAACACTGCCCAGTCCATCATCGGCTCTGACCTTCCTTCCATCGAGGGGATTTATCGCAGTCGTTGCCTCAAAAAGGCTGGTGGTATCATCAAAGACCCACAGCATCCTGGCCACACACTCATCTCCCTGCTACCTTCAGGTAGAAGGTACAGGAGCCTGAAGACTGCAACGACCAGGTTCAGGAATAGCTACTTCCCCACAGCCAGCAGGCTATTAAACCTGGCTCGGACACAACTCTGAACATTAATAACCCATTATCTGTTATTTGCACTTTATCAGTTTATTTATTCATGTGTTTTGTAGTCAATGCCTATTATGTTCTGTTGTGCTGAAGCAAAGCAAGAATTTCATTGTCCTATCAGGGACTCATGACAATAAACCCTCTTCTCTTGTCTTGTCTTGTCCCTTGTGTGTAGGATGGTGTTGGTTGACGTAGAAGATCGCTGGTCGGCATGAGCTCTGTGGGCCGAAGGGCCTGTGGCTGCACTGTATCTCTAAAGTGTGAAGTTCAGAAAGCTTCCCATATTGTAGCATCGTCAGAGTAAAGGGGTGATGGCTGGTCGGTGCGGACTTGGGCTGGGTGGGTCGAAGGGCGTGTTTCCACGCTGTATCCCTGAACTAAAACTAAAAGCTAAAACAAAGGCTGCCTTTCAGCTTTGCAGATGGCTTTCCACACCGGCAGGGCCAGGCGTTGGTGTAGCCACAGAGCCGTGTTGTGAGGGAGTGAGCTCTACACACACGGAATCCCCCCCAGCTATT
This sequence comes from Leucoraja erinaceus, assembly GCF_028641065.1. NCBI lineage: Eukaryota > Metazoa > Chordata > Chondrichthyes > Rajiformes > Rajidae > Leucoraja > Leucoraja erinaceus. The sequence continues at coordinate 60,820,213 of NC_073386.1, read as the reverse complement.
TCTGCAAGCTGGAGGAAGTGATGGCTCGTACCGTCACTAACGGCACCGCCCGGCTTTAGCTCCCACACCATCAGCTAATATTGTGCTTCACCAATGCCAAGAGTACGTCTCTCACCACAACAGTCAACATTGCTCACTCAGCCAGAACCTCTCCCTCTCTGACTCAAGAGAGACGCAAAGTGCTGGAGTAACTCAGCTGGTCACTCACCACCCATGCTTTGTCTCCCGCAATGCTGCCTGACCCGCTGAGTTACTCCAGCACTCTGTGAAACGTCACCTATCCATGTTCTCCACAGATGCTGCCTGACCCGCTGAGTTACTCCAGCACTCTGTGAAACGTCACCTGTCCATGTTCTCCACAGATACTGCCTGACCCGCTGAGTTACTCCAGCACTCTGTGAAACGTCACCTATCCATGTTCTCCAGAGATGCTGCCTGACCTGCTGAGTTACTCCAGCACTCTGTGAAACGTCACCTATCCATGTTCTCCATAGATGATGCCTGACCCACTGAGTTACTCCAGCACCTTGGTATAAACCAGCATCTGCAGTTCCTAGTTTCTACCTTCGCTGATTAAACTTGGCAGTGCCATCTACAATGTCACGTCATTAAATCGTGACTTATGATGGCACAGAATTCGTCGATGGCCAGAATGTGCCAGGCACTTTATGCATTCCAATCGGTATGACTGCAGATTAATACGGTTCAGATCTCATGGGAATACTGACTGCACCTGGGTCCTATTACTGAATGCTGCTTGCCAATGATCGTTCATCAGTCTGAAGAAAGGTCTCGACCCAAATCATCACCCATTTCTTCTCTGATGAGAGGCTGCCTGTCCCGCTGAGTTGCTCCAGCATTTTGTGTCTATCTTTGGTGTAAACCAGCTTCTACAGTTCCATCCTACATCTTTCAGCAGGAACGACTGGTTTCCCTTAACGCTCCAAAGATCTCCTCTGTGAAAGTCTTCCTTGGTCTGGATAGACTCGGCTTGTACTCGCTAGAATTTAGAAGATTGAGGGGGGATCTTATAGAAACGTACAAAATTCTTAAGGGGTTGGACAGGCTAGATGCAGGAAGATTATTCCCGATGTTGGGGAAGTCCAGAACAAGGGGTCACAGTTTAAGAGTAAGGGGAAATCTTTTAAGACCGAGATGAGAAAAACATTTTTCACACAGCGAATCTCTGGAATTCTCTGCCACAGAAGGTAGTTGAGGCCAGTTCATTGGCTATATTTAAGAGGGAGTTGGATGTGGCCCTTGTGGCTAAAGGGATCAGGGGGTATGGAGACAGGATACTGAGTTGGATGATCAGCCATGATCATAATGAATGGGGGTGCAGGCTCGAAGGGCTGAATGGCCTACTCCTGCACCTATTTTCTATGTTTCTATGTTTCTATGTTTCTATGTCTCTGCACTACTCTCCCTGTGAGGTACAACAGCAATCAGTGTCAGTGTCATCAATGAGTGGCCCCGGTGTCTCCTGGAGTGGGCTTTACATTCCTAACCCACATCTAGATAAATACATCGACTACCAGGCATTGAACAAATGCGCTGTGAGTCAGCCAGTGAACAGTGCAGCCTTTCTGCTCACAGGGATATCTCGCATGCCGTGATGTTCCCACTTAGTAGGTGGATGAATATACGTTCTATATAGACCAAGGCTCCGGTTATAAACCAACACGTGGATTTATTTAACATCTGATGGGTAAACACGCAGTTCTGCGAGCAAGGGGCAGATTTACAGCAGCTCCAGCCCTTCCTCATGTCCTTGAAGTATCTCTGGATCAAAGAGCTTCCTGCGCTGTTGCCCAGTGTAAGAGCCATGCCTGAAGTGAAACTGAGCAAAGCACCAAATGCTCAATGGGTCAGGCAACATCAATGGAGAGAATGGACAGACGACTGAAGAAAGGTCCTAAGCTGAAACTCCATTCCGGAAGGTCCATTCCCTTCCGCAGATGTTGCCTGACCCGCTGAGTTCCACCAGCACTTTGTGCTTTGCTCCAGATTCCAGCACCTGTAGTTCCTTGAGTCTCCATCTCACCAACATGAAATGAACTGCTTTCAGGGTTAGCATGCTTTCTTAGCTTTAGCAATTCTTCCCACTGTGATGAGGGATCCTTAACCTGTTAGGATAACTCTGGTTCTTCCTCCACAGATGCTGACTGTTTTGCTGAGTGTTCCTGGCGTCCTGTCTTTATTTCAGTTTTCCAGCATCTGCAGCATTCTGAGTTTGAACATTTCACCCAGCTCTTTCCGAAAATTGAACTGCAATTCTCAGAGGCAATGAAGAAATGATATAGTAGAATCAAATGCCATGTTCATGTGCAGACTAAGGTTTCCCATGTTCATTTATTTTGTAAATACATGAAGGTAACACATCCTCTTTCCAGAAAGGAACTGCAGATGCTGGTTTAAACCGAAGAGAGACACAAAATAACTCGACGGGGCAGACAGCTTCTCTGGAGAGAAGTATTGGGCGACATTTCAGGTCAAGACCCTTCTTCAGACAGTCTCGTCCCGAAATGTCACCCATTTCTTCTCTCCATAGAAGTTGCCTGAGTTACTGAGTTACTCCAGCATTTTGCGTATCTTTGATGTATGTTGTGATTGATGTTGTTAGTTTAAAATATGTCTCATTGCTGTAGAACCATAAGATGTGTCTTCATCCATTGATGAAACGTCACTGATTAGTGGGTTGTGAGATCATGGATTACTGTCATGGTTGTAGTGAACTATTCATCGTCTACCCAGAGCAAGACTAGTATGACTAGTGAAACTAATACATTCTCCTCAATTGCCTACTCTGTCTATGCTGTATAACTCCAGTTCCTCATTGTACTGAGGTCCAACATCAAAGACCAACCTTGTGGATAGAACTGTAACCTCTCAACCCGTTGTGACCTCCGCTCGGTCCGCATTAACCAACCTGACCTCCCTGTGGCTCAGCACTTCAACTCCCCCTCCCATTCCGAATCCGACCTCTCTGTCCTGGGCCTCATCCATGGCCAGAGTGAGCACCACTGGAAATTGGAGGAGCAGCACCTCATATTCCACTTGGGCAGTCTGAACCCTAGCGGCGTAAACATTGCCTTCTCCAATTTCCGGTAGCCCTTGCTGTCTCCTCCCCTTCTCAGCTCTCCCTCAGCCCTCGGGCTCCTCCTCTTCCTTTTCCCTCTCTTCTCCCCCCCCACCCTCCATCAGTCTGAAGAAGGGTTTTGGCCCGAAACGTTGCCTATTTCCATCGTTCCATAGATGCTGCTGCACCCGCTGAGTTTCTCCAGTGCTTTTGTCTACCTCCATTATGACATCCATTGTGTGTTTAGTTTAGAGATACAGCATGGAAACAGGCCCTTCGGCCCACCGAGTCCGTGCCGACCATCGACCACCCGTTCACACTAGTTCTATATTATTTCACATTCCCATCCACTCCCTACACAATAGGGGGCAATTTACCGAGGCACAGTGGCACAGCGGTAGAGTTGCTGCCTCACAGTGTCAGCTTCAATACGGGTGCTGTTTGTGTGGAGTTTTTACGTTCTCCACGTGACCGTGTGTGTTTTCACTGGTTTTTCCTCCCACATTCCAAATTCGTACAGGTTTGTTTGTTAATTGGCTTTTGTAAAGTTTGCAAAATGTCCCTAGTGTGTCAGACAACATTAGTGTGCGGGGGGTTGTAGGTCAGCTCCGACTTGGTGGGCCAAATGGCCTGTTTCCACACTGTATCTCTAAACTAAAGAGACAAATTAACCTACAAATCCACATGTCTTTGGGATGTGGGGGAAACTGACAGGAGCACCCAGAGAAAACCCACACAGTCACAGGAGGAACGTACAAACCCTGTGCAGCCAGCAACCATTGTCAGGATTCAACCCGGGTCTCTGACACTGTGGGGCAGCTGCTCTAAACATTGCACTACAGTCCCACTCCTGGTCAAGTGGATCATTAGGTAGTTTAGAGATACAGTGTGGAAACAGGCCCTTCAGTACACAGAGTCTGTGCAGACAAGTAATCTCCACACACTTAAAAGCCTGTCCCACTAGGCGATTTTTTAGGCAACTGCCGGAGACTGTCATAGACGGAGCAGGTCGTCGAAAAACCTGCGACTGGACTAAAGGGGCTGTCCCACTTGTGCGACCTAAACTGCGAGTTTAGAAGAGTGTCTTCGACCTTCAAACTCGCAGCATGGTCGACACGTGGTCCTAGGAGGTCCTTTGAGGTCGCTGGAACTCTCCTTCATGCTCGAGGGAAGTTCCCGCTAGGCTCAGCGGGCTCAGCTAGGCCGTGGAAAATTTTTCAGCATGTTGAAAAATTTTCGGCGAGTAAAATCTGGTCGGCATGGCTCTTTTTAACTCATGGTGCAGTGGAGTGGGGTCGCTGTGTTGTTACAGGCAGTCGAGGGCAGCCCTAGGGTGACCGGGCATTTTAATTGGCTCATTGGAGTTTTCAGGACCAAGGAAAACCTAGCGGTAAGTTAAATGCCCGCTAAACTTTACTATACTTCTTAAAAGTGTCTCCACTACTTCTCCCCCCCCTTCTCCTCCCCTTCTCTCCCCTTCTCTCCCTTCTATCCCCTTCTCTCTCCCCCCCCCCCCCCCCCCCCCCCCCCCCCGCTCTCTAAAGGACTCACCGTACACTGTGCAGCCATTTTACCTTCCTCTTCATCGCGGGTGTGAATTTCAGACAGTGCTCACCCCTTTCCCTGCCCCCGCCTGTGCGATGTGTTTGTGTGTGTGTGTGTGTGTGTGTGTGTGTGTGTGTGTGTGTGTGTGTGTGTGTGTGGTGTTGTGTGTGTGTGTGTGTGTGTGTGTGTGTGTGTGTGTGTGTGTGTGTGTGTGTGTGTGTGTGTGTGTGTGTGTGTGTGTGTGTGTGTGTGTGTGTGTGTGGTCGGTCAATCCAGCTCGTGGTTACAATGCGGACGGTCGATCCAGCTCGAGGTTTTCCAGGCGAGTGCCCTCGAGCTTGAAAGTCGAAGACACTCTTCGTAACTCGCGGATTAGGTCGCCGCAGTGGGACAGCCCCTTTAATGGGCCTGTCCCACTTAAGCGATTTTTAGGCGACTGCCGGCGACTACGACAATGGAATTCACCGAAGTTATCACCGGTGACACCTACGTCATCCTGGCGACAACCTATGCCATCCTGGTGACAAACTACGACAACCTACGACAGCACCTACGTCAGGAGAAGACAAGCTGCGACAAGCCTACGGTTGCCGACTGTCGCTGAAAGGTTTTGAGCATTTCAAAATCCAGCAGTGACCAGAAAAACGCTACGACACTTTGGGCGACTGAGGAGACGATTCACGACCATACAGGTGACACCCTGGCGACCATGTGGTGACAGCCTAGTCGTCGGCAGTCGACTAAAAATTCGCCTAAGTGGGACAGGCCCTTTACACTACACTACACACAACAGGGACAATTTGTATTTAAACTATGCTACTTAGTCCAGTCAAGTCAAGTGAGTTTATTGTCATGTGTCCCAGATAGGACAATGAAATTCTTGCTTTGCATCAGCACAACGGAATATAGTAGGCAAGAATACAGAACATAACATGTTAACCTACAAACCTGTGCGTCTTTGGAATTTGGGAGGAAACCGAAGATCTCGGAGAAAGCCCACGCAGATCACGGGGAGAATGTACAAACTCCGTACAGTTGGGATCGAACCCGGGTCTCTGGCGCAGTGGGGCAGCGACTCTACCGCTGCGCCACTGTGCAGCCCTTGTATCTGTAGGAATGAGTGTGCACAGCATGCAGTCATATCTGGCATCTCCTCCCCGTCTCAAGATTAAACATCTGATGATGATTAGGTCGAGGATGCTGCCCTGTGAAAACTTCTGCAATAATCCTCTGGGACAGAGATAAATAATCAACGACCACAACTATCTCCTGATGTTCTCTGAATGACTTTGGCCGGTGCTATGCCTTCCATAGCTGACCACAGCTTTACACATCGAATGTCAGCTTTAAATCCCATTGCCTCAAAATAATTAGATTTTAATCTCACTCATAATTCATACTTTAATAGGGGTTGAATGCATATAGATGAGTTATCAGATTGGATTATTTATTGCGAGCATTGTAGAATGTGTTATATCTCTTTCTCTCTCCCTCTCTCTCGCTCACTGAAGGTTTACAAGACTCTAGTGCAAGACATTTGCCAAGCCTCATCATTTTACTGCATGTCTTTCATACTGACAGATCTGGAAACTGAATTACGTATGCTCTAATTCCTTGCACCCGAGCATTTATTCCTACTGCATCCCCTCAGGAGTAAACAGATCTTTTTATAGCAAAAAGCAATGCAGCATTCTAGAAACATTCTGTCTTTTATGTTTTAAAGCAGAAACCAAATTGGAAATAATTTCAGTTCAGTTTCATTTTAGTTTATTGTCACGTGTGCCTAGGTACAGTGAAAAGCGTTTGCGTACTAACCAGTCAGCGGAAAGACAATACATGATTACAATCAAGCCATTCACAGTGTACAGATACATGATAAGAGAATAACGTTTAGTGCAAAGTAAAGCCAGCAAAGTCTGATCAAGCTTATTCCGAGGGTCACTAAAAAGGTGGATAGTAGTCCAGCACTGCTCTCTGGTTGTTATAACCATATAACCATATAACAATTACAGCACGGAAACAGGCCATCTCGGCCCTACAAGTCCGTGCCGAACACATTTTTTTCCCCCCTTAGTCCCACCTGCCTGCACTCATACCATAACCCTCCATTCCCTTCTCATCCATATGCCTATCCATTTTATTTTTAAATGATACCATTGAACCTGCCTCCACCACTTCCACTGGAAGCTCATTCCACACCGTTACCACTCTCTGAGTAAAGAAGTTCCCCCTCATGTTACCCCTAAACTTCTGTCCCTTAATTCTGAAGTCATGTCCTCTTGTTTGAATCTTCCCTATTCTTCCCTATTCTTCCCTATTCTTATAGGATGGTTCAGTTGCCTGATAACATCTGGGAAGAAACTGTCCCTGAATCTGGAGGTGTGCGTTTTCACATTTCTGAACCTTTTGCCAGATGGGAGAGGGGAGGAGAGGGAGTGGCCAGGGTGCGACTTGTCCTTGATGATGCTGCTGGCCTGGCTGAGGCGTGGGTGATTTCAGAATAGTTCTCCACACACAGATCAGATTTGACCGATGCATCACGTGATTTCCTCACGCAGTCAGCTTTCAATTTACTTTGCCTTAATATATATTTACAGATCTTGTTCTTTCATCAGGGTGTTAGATCATTCAGACGTTTATAGCCTTTATGCTGAGACTCGTGTGAACGTCTTCATAATAGGTTGCCGGTTCCCATGGGCTTTCCAATTACTTTGTCTGAAAGCGACGCAGTGTTTTTGACTTTCCTGTCAAATCCTGAAGACAGACACAAAATGTGGAGTAACTCAGCGGGACAGGCAGCATCTCTGAACAGAAAGAATGGGTGATGGCTTGGGTAGAGGACCCTTCTTTAGACCGAGGGTCAGGGGAGAGGAAGACAATACTATACAACAATATAATACAATACCGTTTATTTGTCATTTGAATCTCACATGAAGTTCAAACAAAATTTGGTTTCTGCAGTCATACAAGAAAAGAACCAAGACTCACACCAACACAATCCACACAAACATCCATCACAGTGAATCTCCTCCTCACTGTGATGGAAGGCAAAGTCTTGTCTCTCCCCTGCTCTCCATTCTTCTCCCGATGTCAAAGTCAAAACCCCTGGTGGGCGCTAGAAAGTCCCACGGCCACTTAAAGCCGTGCGGGGCGATGTAAGGCCCTGCTCCGGGTCCCGATGTTGGAGCCCCCGGCGGGCGCTAGCAAGTCCGCGGCTGTTTAAGCCGCGCCGGGCGACGTAAGGCCCCGCTCCAGGTCACTTTCAACCCCGCAATTCAGGTGAGAGAAGTCACCGTTGCTGGTGCCCCGCAAAGCGGTCTCCCACCGGGGACCCGCGAGCTCCCGGTGTCACCATCCACCGGAGTCGCAAGACACAGAGATATGTATGGGTAAGGTGTGAAAACGAGACATCAAAGGCGACGAGGGCAAGAAAAATGTGGAATAGATCATTGTTGGCTAGGGGAAGCAGACAACAATGCATACAACGATAACATTTAATGAGGAGGACAGTGAAACCAGGAAGTGGGAGGGATGGAGAGAGAGGGAAAGCAAGGGTTACTGGAAGTTAGAGAAGTCAATATTTATACCGCTGGGTTGTAAGCTGCCCAAGTGAACTACATCCTTCCCATTTGCCTGCTGTGATCAGTTTTGGTGTGATCAGTGTGATAATGTGATCCTTCACTGGCCACAACAGCCCTTCAAACACACTCTCTGCTGGAATGGAAACAAGGCAGCAGTGAAGGGGAGGTCCCCACCGCTTCATGTCACGGCAATGTTCATCACCTCTTGCAGCAGCACAATGCACAAGAGGTCCCATCGTTTTGAGGTTGCAACATGAAATTGGATTCAATGCTCTGGGAATGAAGGAAATCTAGGACACTGCTCTGGGAAACTCCTTCAATAATGTTCTGAGACTGATTAAAATGACCCAGTTACCTCCAAGGCAACAGGAATAGAGCTACTGCCTGACAGCGCCAGAGACATGGGTTTGATCCTGACCTTGGGTGATGTCTGTGCGGAGTTGGCACGTTCTGCCTGTGATCGCGTGGGTTTCCTCCGGGTGCTCCGGTTTCCTCCCACATTCCAAAGGCGTGCGGATTTGTCGGTTAATTGACTTAAATTGTAAATTGCAAATTGCCCGTAGTGTGTAGTAGGATAACATAGAACTAGTGTGAGGGGGGGCGGATCGCTGGCCAGCATGGACTCGCTGGGCTGAAGGGCCTGTGTCTATGCTGTGTCTCGAGTAACCACAACCATCTCCTGTAGTTCGAGGTATAACTTCAGTCAGTGCGAGTGGTTCAGAGTATCAGGTGTTGGGTGTCCTGCCTGCTCTGCCAACGTCCATCAGCAGAGGCTGAATGCACGGTCTATACAGGTTTGTAGTGGACCACACTGTCATTTTCATTTCCTTTCCCATCCACTGGTTGAACAAGTAAATGGGCATAAAACGGTGATCTTCGGGGATGGATGTGTGCAATCCACAAGCAGGCGGGAAGTGATATAGACACAAAAAGCTGGAGCAACTCGCCGCCCCACACAGCATCTCTGGAGAAAAGGAATAGGTGACGTTTTTGATCGAGACCCTTCTTCAGACCCATAGTGTCAAGCATTGTGTCAGAGGATGTGTTGGGGGGCAACAAATGCGGAGCAGGTGACGACTTGCATTTGCAACAAGGCGTGCAGTTAGTGCAATAGTCAACTGTGTTTTATTTGTCACACGTGTGACTGCACAGTGACATTCATTTTGTATATATTACACATGCGGGCGTTGCCATTTATGGTGCCTTTATTCAAAGTCCGATGTCCGGTCAGCTCGCCCACTCGATGTGCTGGATCCGTTCCCATGAACTGACATCCCTCCCCTCCCCTCCCTCCCCTCTCCTCTCCTCTCCTCTCCTCCCCTCCCCTCTCCTCTCCTCTCCTCTCCTCTCCTCTCCTCCCTCTCTCCCCCTCCTCTCCTCTCCTCCCCTCTCCTCTCCCCTCTCCCCTCCTCTCCTCTCTTCTCCTCTCCTCTCCTCTCTTCTCCTCTCCTCTCCCCTCCTCCCCTCCCCTCCCCTCTCGTCTCTCTCGTCTCCTCTTCATTCGCCTCCTCACCTCTCCTCTCCTCTCCTCCTCCTCTCCCCTCCCCCCCCCCCCTCTCTCCTTTCATCTCCTCTTGTTCCTCTCCCCTCCTCTCTCCTCTCCCCTCCATCTTTGTGTCCCGGGGCTCCTCCTGCAGCCTACTTGAAGCCGCTGGAGGCATTATCCCGGTCCTACCGGCCCTAGCTCTTCACGTCCAACGTCTCCACCTCCCTCCCGGTTACGCCGTCTGACGAGCGTTCTGGAGGGTTCCCGTTCCCGCCAGAGACCACGGCGGGCGATTGGGGCCTACCGTGAGGCCAATCCATGGCGAGAGAGTTGAGCCAGTTTGCCTGGACTGTCCTGGCCCTCTGCTAACTGGCCGCAAATCGGCTAAGTGGCCACAATAGACAGAGGAAAAGCCAAGGAAAAATGATCCTGCTTCTTCTCTCCCAATAGCCGTGTAGGAAACTACACTTACCAATTGGAGACCATAGTTGGTTTTAGTTAAGTTTGTAGATAGAGCATGAAAACAGGACCTCCGGTCCACCAAGCCCACACTGACCAGTTATCTAACTTTCTCATTCACTCCCTGCACACTGGGGGGCAATTTACAGAGAGCTAATTAATCTACAAACCCACACGTCTTTGTGATGTGGGGGGAGAACAAAACCACCCTGGGAAACCCACATGGTCACGGAGAGAACATGCAAACTCCACACAGACAGCAACCATAGTCAGGTTCAAACTCAGGTCTTTGGTGTCATGAGGCAGTGACTCTTCTGCTGCGCCACCGTGCCGCCCGTTAGTTCACAAGCTCTAGCAGTGAACGGCAGGCTTCAATCAGCTTGTACCTTGACTAGTCTGCAAACATTCTTCATTCCCTTCTGTAAATACTCCGAGTTACTGTGGGGACACAGGAGACTGCAGATGCTGGAGCCCTGAGGAAAAAATAGAGCGCTGGAGAAACTCAGTGGGTCAGGCGGCATCTGTAGAGGGAATGAACAGATGATGTTTCTGGTCAGGATCTTTTGTCAGAGTTACCCTGACCTGAAATGTCGTCTGTCCATTTCCTCCACGGAAGCTGCCTGACTTTTTTTTTGCTCTGAATTACTGTTATTTTTAGTTGCAAAGGCAACAGCCGTGTGTTTAACCGATTTGAGACGCATTCCTTGATTTGCTTCACCCTCCCACTCGGCTCAGTATCCCTTCCTGATCATCACATCAACACGGAGACATTTGAATGTAGAGGCAGCAAACGATATCTCTTCTCAGATCAGCACCTTCACTGATTCCGCATTTGGTCGGGTCCCATTTCTATAAAAGATAAAAAGCCTGTAATGCTCTGGATAATGTGGTGTCTGGATGATCCAGAGAAAATACTACGTCAGCAGTAATCCAAAAATAGAATCCTCCCCCTGCTAAGCTAAACGCACAGACATGCATATTAGTTTTGGAATGAATTTAGAAATACTCGGCTCAAAGATTATACAGCTTCTTTTTGAGAGGTAGTGTTTGGGAGGGGTGGGGGTGGGTGGATTCTGGTCTCCAAGGAGAAAAGAAAACATCCGAAATACGGATGCAGAGGAGAAACAGAGCCAAGAGGTTGATGACTGTGCTCGGAAAATCCAGCCTGGGGAAATGGTGGGAATAAAGGGCAGCTTTGAAAGCTGGATCTCAGTGGAGAACAAGTGCACGGGGGAAATGTTAACCTGGTGAAGGATTTTAATTTGAATCATGGTTTTAGGTCCATAATATATTCGGACACTTTGATAAAAGGCAATTTGAAATTGACGACTCTGTGTGTGTTGGTCCCAGAAGTTGATCTGAAATCACTCATTAGTAATGAGTCATTACACAATCTACTCTTTTAAACCTCTCCTCCAACAGCAGCATTTCTTATCCTCTAACTGTACACTATAACGGCTTGATTGTAATCATGTATAGACACAGAATGCTGGAGTAACTTAGTGGGCAAGTAGCATCTATTGTGAGAAGGAATGGGTGAGATGTCGGATCGAGACCCTTCTTCAGACTGATGCAGAACTTTCATTGGAGAGAGGTGCTTCTTCAAAGTAGACATGCCCTGAGGAGATTTCACAGTGGAGCAGAAGAAATGTTTAGGGGGGAACTGCAGATGCTGGTTTATTGTCTTTCCGCTGACTGGTTAGCACAATAGACAATAGACAATAGGTGCAGGAGTCGGCCATTTGTCCCTTCGAGCCAGCACCGCCATTCAATGTGATCATGGCTGATCATCCCCAATCAGTACCCCGTTCCTGCCGTCTCCCCATATCCCCTGACTCCGCTATCTTTAGGAGCCCTATCTAGCTCTCTCTTGAAAGCATCCTGAGAACCTGCCTCCACTGCCCTCTGAGGCAGAGATTTCCACAAACTCACCACTCTCTGTGAGAAAAAATGTTTCCCCATCTCCGTTCTAAATGGCTTACTCCTTATTCTTAAACTGTGGCCCCTGGTTCTGGACTCCCCCAACATCGGGAACATGTTTCCTGCCTCTAGTGTGGCCAAACCCTTAATAATCTTATATGTTTCAATAAGATCTCCCCTCATCCTTCTAAACTCCAGAGTGTACAAGCCCAGCTGCTCCATTCTCTCAGCATCATCGCGCGAATTAACACAACAAAAAAGCTTTTCACTGTGCCTCAGTGAACATGGCAATGTACTAAACAAAAATAGACTGATCATGTGCAATGTTTGGGAAGGAAGCGCAGATGCTGGTTTACACCGAAGATAGATGCAAAGTGCTGCAGTAACTCAGCGGGACAGGCAGAATCTCTGGAGAGAAGGAATAGGTGATGTTTCAGGTTGAGACCTCTCGTCAGACTGAGAGTCAGAGGAGAGGGAGACACAATGATAAGAAAGGGGAAAGTGTAAAAACGTAACATCAAATGAGTAGAAGAACAAGGAAAATGTAGAATGGATGAATGTTAACGAGGAAGCAGGTAACAATAAAGTAAATAGATACAATGTAATCAGGGGGGCAGTCAGACTGGTCAGAGAACTAGGAAGGAGGAGGGATGGAGAGAGGGGGGAAAGCAAGGGTTCCTTGAAGTTAGAGAAGTCAATATTTATACCACTGGGGTGTAAGCTGCCCAAGTGAAATATGAGGTGCCGTTACTTCAATTAGTGCTGGGCATCAATCATGTGTAATACCTGATGGAGAATAATGGTTACAAGGAAGCTTGAATTCCATGAGGATAGAGTAGAGAACAGGATTTTAAAGCTCTCCCACGCAGAGTTTTGTTCCATCTGCAATTCTTCAGATAGCTTGTCTTGAAGAAGGGTCCCGACCCGAAACATCGCTTGTCCATTCCCTCCACAGATGCTGTCTGACCCACTGAGTTACTCCAGCACTCTGTGAAACGTCACCTATCCATGTTCTCCACAGATGCTGCCTGACCCGCTGAGTTACTCCAGCACTCTATGAAACGGCACCTATCCATGTTCTCCACAGATGCTGCCTGACCCGCTGAGTTACTCCAGCACTCTATGAAATGGCACCTATCCATGTTCTCCACAGATGCTGCCTGACCCGCTGAGTTACTCCAGCACTCTGTGAAACGTCACCTAGTGGGGTGCCGCAAGATTCAGTGCTGGGACCCCAGTTATTTACAATACATAATTAGATTCAGATTCAAATTCAATTTTAATTGTCATTGTCAGTGTACAGTACAGAGACAATGAAATGCATTGAATTAGATGAAAGATTTAAATGTAACATCTCCAAGTTTGCGGATGACATAAAACTGGGTGGCAGTGTGAGCTGAGAGGAGGAAGCTATGAGGCTGCAGGGTGACTTGGATAGGTTGGGTGAGTGGGCAGATGCATGGCAGATGCAGTTTAATGTTGATAAATGTGAAGTTATCCACTTTGGTGGCAAGAACAAGAAGGCAGATTATGGCAGAATGTGGTGTCAGATTAGCAATGAGTCCAGTCCTTGTACACCAGTCACTGAAAGTAAGCATGCAGGTACAGCACGCAGTGAAGAAAGCTAGTGGCATGTTGGCCTTCATTGCGAGAAAATTTGAGTTTAAGAGCAAGGAGGTCCTACTGCAGCTGGCCAGGGCCCTGGTGAGACCACACCTGGAGTATTGTGTGCAGTTTTGGTCTCCTAATTTGAGGAAGGACGTTCTTGCTATTAAGGGAGAGCAGCATAGGTTCACCAGGTTAATTCCCGGGATGGCGGGACTGTCATATGATGAAAGAATGGAGCGACTGAGCTTGTATTTACTGGAATTTAGAAGGAAGAGAGGGGATCATAGAAACATATAAAATTCTTAAGGGATTGGACAGGCTGGATGCAGAAAATATGTTCCCCATGTAGGGGTAGTTCAGAACCAGGGGTCACAGTTTAAGGGGTAGTTCATTTAGGACTGAGATGAGGAAAAACGTTTTCACCCGGAGAGTTGTGAATCTGTGGAATTCTCTGCCACAGAAGGCAGTGGAAGCCAATTCACTGGATGTTTCCAAGAGTTAGATTTAGCTCTTCTAGCTAACAAAATCAAGTGATATGGATAAAAAGCAGGAGCAGGGTAATGATTTTAGATGATCAGCCATGATCATATTGAATGGTAGTGCTGGCACGAAGGGCCGAATGGCCTCCTCCTGCACTTATTTTCTATGTTTCTATCTAAGTTCTCCAGAGATGCTGCTTGACCCACTGAGTTACTCCAACACTCTGTGAAATGTCACCTATCCATGTTCTCCAGAGATGCTGCCTGACCCGCTGAGTTACTCCAGCACTCTGTGAAACGTCACCTATCCATGTTCTCCACAGATGCTGCCTGACCCACTGAGTTACTCGAGCACTCTGTGAAACGTCACCTATCCATGTTCTCCAGAGATGCTGCCTGACCCGCTGAGTTACTTCAGCACTCGGTGAAACATCACCTATTCATGTTCTCCACAGATGCTGCCTGACCCGCTGAGTTACTCCAGTTTTTTGTGTCTATCTTCGGTGTAAACCAGCATCTACAGTTCCTTCCGACATCCTGTGAGCGGGAAGCAGGTCGTGGTTTATCCGGCTGAATAATCCACGTCATGTTTCTGCAATCCATCATGAGAGACAGCTGTTTCTATTAACTCTCTACCCTACCCCTCAAGCTCCACACTGCATGTGTTCCATTATACCAGGTTGACAACATAAAAGAACATGAATTAAAGGCAGACAACCTGTGGGATGAATCACCAGTGTTAAATTCCTCAAGTTTGAAATCTGCATCCTCTGGTATTGGAGACAAGATATGTCGGATCAGCAGCACATGGATCCAGTTTGCAAGCGTGCCAAGTTGCACAAGTTAGGCGTTGATCTATATCAGTTTTGAATTACATTACAATTATTCAGGATTATAATGTCACCACTGCCTTGATGTAAGAAATTGCAAAATCCCCAAAACTTTGCAAATAACACACACACACACACACACACACACACACACACACACACACACACACACACACACACACACACACACACACACACACACAATGACTCACACACCATATATATGACAGTAAACATTCTTGAATCTACTCCCATGGCTGAGCGCGGCCTCTCCACTGTGGGGCTTCCGCAGTCGGCGGCACTTCCGCAATCAGTGCGACCTCTGCACTCACCGGGAGTTACACAATCAGTGCAACCTGTCACAAAATTAGCGGGACTTTTGGACTAAACACAGTTGGATCTAATAAAGCATTTATTCCTTCCAAACACAGTTGGACCTAATAAAGCATTTATTCCTTTCAAACACCGTTGGACCTAATAAAGCATTTATTCCTTCCAAACACAGTTAGATCTAATAAAGCATTTATTAATTCCAAACACAATCAGACCTAATAAGGCATTGCAGTTTCAAGCACAGGCAGGGCAGCAGGCCAAACAACTCATGGCATTGTCATTAAGTGCTAATAAATCAACAAATCATTTATTGCAAGCACATTGCAGACTCACAGTTTAGAGTGACAGTCATGGCCTCTCCCTCGCGATCTTGCAGAGTGACTGAGTCATGTCCAGTCATCTTGGGTTTTATAGCCCTGCCCACCCCCCAGAAAGGGTGTTACATTCATCGCGGCGATTGACAGGCAAGAGGACCAATCAGCTGATCGCAAGGTTTTTTAAACACTCATAACTTTTTTTATTTTTAATTGATGGAAAAAATCCTCAGGGCTGCCTTAGCAGAGGAAGACTGTGAGTAAGATGGCCAAAAATCACAGCGATACAGAGTAGTGTATTTTCTAAAATCAATATACAGTGCAGACAGGAAGTGGTCAAGATGAGATGTTTAATTATATAGATATGCAGCGAGCCTCCGAGGTTAGGATCAGATCCGGGTTTCTGGAATTCTGAAACAACAACTCTCTCTGTTGTTCCACTGTACTGATTGTAATTATTCCACGAAAAAATATATTTCACGAGGCTGACCAAAAGGATGATCAGTCCGAAGAAGGGTCTTGACCCGAAATATCACCCATTCCTTCTCTCCAGAGATGCTGCCAGTGCCCCGAGTTACTGCAGCTTTTTGTGTCCATCTTTAAGTAACTAAGTAAGTAAGTAAGCATATTGCCCAAGTATCCGCATACAAGGAATTTGACATGGTGCTCTGCCCACAAGTAACAACATGTTACAGTGTTACAGTGACAGTTACGAAATCTTCGGTGTAAACCAGCATCCGCAGTTCCTTCCTACACACCAGTCGTTTAATCATTGGCAGAGGATTTGACATGGCATAGGATTTACAATGGGGATGGGCACAAAACATGTTTCGCCAGTGATTTAGTATGTCTCAATTTGGGCACAACTCTCTCAACATTGGAGCAAACTTCAGTTACTCCAAATTAACACCAAATCGAACTAACAGTATTTATAGAAGCAAGGAACTGCAGTTGCTGATTTACAAAAAAAGACTGTGTGCTGGAGAACTCAGCAGGTCAGTCAGCATCTCTGGAAACATGGATAAGTGCCTTCTTCACTTTGGAGAAGGTTCCCAACCTGAAACGTCGCCATTCCATGATCTCCACAGATGCTTCCTAACTCCATGTTCTACACAGATGTTTCCTAAAGCCCCTGCCCCACTTAGGAAACCTGAACGGAAACCTCTGGAGACTTTGTGCCCCACCCAAGGTTTGCCGTGCGGTTCCCGGAGGTTCCCGGGGGTTTTTGTCAGTCTCCCTACCTGCTTCCACTACCTGCAACCTCCGGCAACCACCTGCAACCTCCGGGAACCGCACGGAAACCTTGGGTGGGGTGCAAAGTCTCCAGAGATTTCCGTTCAGGTTTCCTAAGTGGGACAGGGCATTACTCATTGGGTTATTTCAGGACTTTGACTTTTTCTTAGCAGTAATCGTCATAGTTCAAGGGATGTTTGTGATGTTTGAGATGATTGCAGGAGTTTTTTTACGTAAATGTAGAGCAACTTTTTCTTCCGGTCATCGAGTTCAGAAGAACAAGCCCCAACTTGAAATTAGACCCAAGTCATTCAGTGGCAGTCAAGAAATAAATCATAACATGTTGGCCATTTGGAATTGGTTCTTCAAAACATTGCCAGGACCGTGAAACCAAAACGTCAATACTGAAACAGATAAATATTGGAGACACGAAAGATTGCAGATTCTGGAATTTTGAGCAAAAACCAAAGTGTTGGAGAACCAAGGGAAATGGACAGACAACATTTTGGGTCAGAACACTTCTACCCAACACATCATCTGACCATTGCCTCCACAGATGAAGTTGAGTTCCACCAGCATTTTGTTGCTTGTAACAGATAGATATCACGAGGCAATGATATTGTGGAAAAGGGAACCGAGGATCTGAGATACCTCATGGCTCCAGTAACGCTGGCTCAACCCTGACCTCCACTGTTCTTTGTGTAGAGTTTGCGTGCTTTCCCAGTGTATTTTTCCTCATGATGCGCCTGTTTTCTCACACATCCTAATGTGCAGGTTATATGTGAAGTGGCTGCTGTAAATTGCCTCTGGTGAGGAGCTAATCAGTGTATGAGCAGAGAGAATAACATTATGTGAATGCAAATTGGTACTTAATGGTCAGTTTGGATTCAAATGGCTGATAGGCCTGTTTGTGCACAGTGTCTGTCTATAACCTGTGACTAATTATGTGAAGGAACTGTCTCAATGGACTGAATGGTCAGCCCTTGCTCCCATGGTTGCTGCTAAGGGTGGAAAATAGGTGGAAGGGTGGTTCTGAGGAAGGGTCCCAACCTGAAACGTCACCTATCCATGTTCTCCAGAGATTCTGCCTGACCCGCTGAGTTACTCCAGCACTCTGTAGTTTCCATGTTCTGAGATTTTAGTTCTCTCGTGTCTGCAGTTTTTTGCGCCTACATGGAAAAATGCTACCCTGGGGGGAGGCGGTTAATGGGTTAATGGGTTCACAAGCCCGACGGAAGATGATTGGATGTACTTTGGGCCGCGCCAACGTTGGATGACTTTCTGGGAATTTCCAGCATTTCCTGTATTTACTTTAGATCTCCATTTATCATTGATTTTGATGTTTCCAGAGAGCACGGCTTCACGGGGATTTGCGCTGGTTGCAAGTTTCCCACCACTCCCACCAAGGTTATGTCTCACGGGGGCAGTGATGGAAATGGGTTGGGGGGGTAGACGCTATAAGCCCCCCGTGAGAAATGTTTTGTAATATGGTAAATTTCAGGGCCATTTGGAGCCAATATGCACTGGGTATGATGGTTACATACACATTGTATCAGTAACTCAGTCAAATAAAGAGAGGTATAAGTAAGGGAAACTGGTCGATGATTGGTCGCAATGCCCCTCGGAGACTGCGTCTGATTGGCAGCCGAGTGACCAGCGCATTATGTGATTGGACATAATGCTCTTGGAGACAGCGACTGATTGGACAGGAGGAGACCGATTTGTTGATTGGGCAGAAATTTTAAGGGAAGCTGGTTGGTGATTGAATGCAACCCCCTTAGATACAGCGGTTGATTGGCCGCCAAATAATCGGTCACAAAAAATTGACAAATATGAAAACAAAAAAATCGGAATTTCCGATTTAAATCTGATATATCATTGGGTGGTATTGATTAATTCTAGACAACAGATTAAAAAACAATCTAACCCCATTAAATCACTCAAGGTGTATTATGATGTGTTCTACAGTATGAAGTGTACAGCAAAACTTGCACTTTCAGAGTGGTCTATCGTGTTGTTTCTTCAGCGGACCACGGATTTATTTTAAGAGCAAAACATAAAGTGCTGGAGAACTCAGCGGGTCAGGCTGGATCTCTGGAGGGTCCGCAGAAGGGTCTCGACACAAAACGTCATCTATTCCTTCTCTCCAGAGGTGCTGCCTGACCCGCTGAGTTACTCCAGCATCTATGGAGGGAATGGCTCGACGACGTTTAGGGTTGGGTCCCTTCTTCAGGCATGTTTTAAGGGGCTGGGAAGGACCGAAAATTTCACGTATTTAAATATGTTGTTACGAATATATATATATTTTTTAATATTTATTTTATTAGAAGCAATTGTGCAAGGAGAAAGTAATCGACATAACAATTATACAATTTTCGTACAGATCCAGTTTTATCATTTTATAAACTAATAAGTAAATCGGAAAAAAGGTAAGAAAGGAAAGGAAGAAGAAGGAAAAAGAAAATAAATAGTTTTGAAAAAGATACAAAAAAAAAAGAAAAGAAGAAGAAAAACCCCTGAACTAACGACGAAGTGAAAGAAAAAGGCAGAGATATATTCCACTACCCTTCCCTACACCCGCTCACCCGACCCTAGCGTCGGTTTTGAATTTGTGTTCAACCATTCTGTTGTTGAAAAAATTCAATGAAAGGAGACCATTTTTTGGAAAATTGATCTGGTTTGTCAGAGAAATGTTGTTACGAATATAACTAGTAGTGTGGGAAAACATTCCACAAGGCATAATTGCCACATACATACTCAAAAGTAGAAATGTAGAAAATTACAGTGTGTAAAGAAAAAGATATTACGAGCTTTGCAGTCTCCTTCTACCAATCAAACGCCAAATTCAAAATTTTGAAATGGACAAAGAAAAAGTAGCATGTTCTCTAGAAAGGCTTATCCTAAAATAATTGATCGGAAGGGTGTGCTTTTTCAGTCAGGACGTCTGTATCATTCAGTCATTGAGCTCGTGGTCCGGAGCCCTTCTCAATTACCCCTCTACATAAAAACAAAGTGTCAATGCCTCTTCAAGGTCTACTAATCCAACCGTAGATTCAGTTGCAGGTACAGCTGAAGGGTACACGTACAGCCCTCGGGCAACGCTATGAATTTATATGAATTTAAAAATCCAGTACGTTTAAATCGTTCAAAAGCTACAACCACAATGTGATAAATAACACTAAATAAAACTGAAGCAAATAAAGGCAAACAGAAGAACTAACCTTGAAGGTGAGAGAGAAAACAACACACACACATACCACTTTTTAAAAAATTCATATAACATCCCTTAATGATGGGTACAAATTAATAAATAACGTGGGTGGATATGTTGCCTCACCCGCTGCGTTTCTCCATGAGATGAGGAGGAATTTCTTTAGTCAGAAGGTGGTGAATCTGTGGAATTCATTGCCACAGAAGGCAGTGGAGGCCAAGTCAATGGATATTTTGAAGGCAGAGATAGGTAGATTCTTGATTAGTACGTGTGTTAGGGGTTGTGGGGCAAAGGAAGGAGAATGGGGTTAAGAGGGCGAGATAGATCAGCCATCATTGAATGCCCATGTAGCCTTGATGGGCCGAATTGCCTAATTCTGCTCCTATCACATGAACTCACTGTGGATCTTACATTGTTTCTCTGTAATTGTAACACTATAATGCAGTAACACTATATTCTGCAGCCTGGTTATTTTCTCTTTGTACTACCTGCTGTACATGTGCATGGCTTGACTGTATTAATGCGTAGTATGATCTGCTTGGATAATAAGCAAAGCTTTTCCCTGTACCTCTGAACACACAACAATAATGAACCTGAACCTAGTGCGCTGATGAACAGATAGCATCTTTGAAAGCTTTGCAACTTGCTTGGCCCTGAAGATGAACTCTTCCGCTTCTGCTACATTGACATATCTGGGGTCTTTCCCAAATGTGTGACGTGCCACTGACCCATTCCACTGCGTAGAAGATTTTCCGCTCTGACTAATTATGCTTCTACTCTTTTATTAACTGTTTCTTTGCCTTCAATTTCCATGAGCCACGAATGCCCCCATTGACAGACACAAAATGCTGGAGTAACTCAGCGGGTCAGGCAGAATCTCTGGAGAAAAGGGATGGGTGATGTTTCGGGTCGAGACTCTTCTTCAGACTGAGAGTCAAGGGAGAGGGAGACACAGAGATAAGGAAGGATAAAATGAGACATCAAAGGGGACGAACAAGGAAAATGTGACCCTCTCTGCATTGCTATGGTGCGGCAAATAATTATACTTGTGAAAGAGTCATGTACAGCTATGTTAATAAAAGCAGACTAGGTCACCAGTTATTATCTTCTTCTGGAAAAACAGTACATGCAAAGCAAAATTAGCCTTCATCACGAAGCCACATTGCACAGGTTCAGGGACATTTGAGGTGCAATAGAATGATATTTGGAAAGAGACTGGAAGCAAGGTTACAGATGGAAGACTACTGCTCAGGGGAAACTCTAGTTGTATCTGCTTTGCTGGGTACATCTAGAATAACACTCCACCTCTTGTAAAAACTGCTGTAATGACAGACCCTTAGCCGAAGCAAATGTCCCAGGTACCTACATCTTTCATAATCCCCTCCTGAACTGTAAAGGGGAAGTCCTCAAAAACTGCTGGAATATCTATTCTCATGAGATCAACATGTGAGAATTATGTATTGTCTTTCTGTTGACTGGTTAGCACACAACAACAACTTTTCATTGTACCTCGGTACACGTGACAATAAACAGAATTAAGGTAAACTAAGCTAAACTAAGCTAAGCTGAACTGAACGCAACACAACACAACGCAGATTACTCTATCGCCACCTGGAATCATACACCACGGATGCTGCCCGGCAGCCTGGAGATATAGAACATTGGTCACATTGCCGTTTACATGCCGCACACTCTGACCAACACCCATCAGTTCACCCTGAATGGCTTCACTCTGCTGTCTTAAGGCCTGTCCCACTTACGTGTTCCTGGCACGCAAATTACGCGACCTCGTGGTCGGGTTGAGCCGCGATGGTCCCGCAAAGGTCGGGCACGATTACAATCGTACGCAAAAGCCGTCTGGAGCGCGTGACGTCATTGGAAGATGGACACAAAGCTGGAGTAACTCAGCGGGACCGGCAGCATCTCTGGAGGGAAGCAATGGGTGACGTTTCGTGTCCAGACCATTCTTCAGTCTAAAAAGAAGGGTCTTGACCCGAAACGTCACCCATTGCTTCACTCCAGAGATGCTGTCGATCCGGTTCCGCAACGGCCGTGAGCCCCAGGCCGAGTTGGGCGTTCGTTTGCCCGTTTCTGCTGCTGTTGGAGGTGAGACGTTGCGTCGCGCCAGGGTCTTGGGCCTGTCCCACTTTGGCCGTTAGTTCCGCGACAGGCCGTTGGCGCGCAAAGATTTTGTTTACTACAAAAATTTCGAAGCACAAATTTTGCGCACAACTTCATACCCCTCCGCGCTTCTAAGTGGGACCGGCCCCGTGCAGCCATATGATGACTGTATGCCTCAACACGACCACGAGGTCGTGTAATTTGCATGTCAAGGACACGTAAGTGGGACAGGCCCTTTACAGCTTCCATTCTCTGCGACGGAGAGCTGCACAACTCTGCTGTGGTGATGATGGGCCATTAGCAACATTTTATGTACAGATCACGCCTCGTTTATAATCCCGTACTGCACTGCAAAGTTGAAGCCTTAAAAACAGCTGGAATATTTATTCTCATGAGATCAGGATCTGAGACTCAAATAAAGTTAAGGTCAGAAGATCGACACAAAAAGCTGGAGTAACTCAGCGGGCCAGACAACGACTCTGGTAAAAAGGAATCAGTGACGTTTCGGGTCGAGACCCTTCTTCAGACTGAGAGTCTGGGAAACATTAAGGTCAGAATATCCAATCAGTTAATGGTTCAGAACACAGCTCCTTACTTTAATAGAAAATGCTGGAGTAACTCAGCTGGTCAGGCAGCATCTCAGTAGGATGACTGTTTACGTGTGGACATGGAACATGGATAGTTTACATTTTGGGTCCGGACTCTTTCTTTAATCTCTGGCCTTTGTCCAACCATCTATCTATTCCGCTTGTTGGTGTACACCTAATACCTGCCATGCTTTGACATGGCTCTCCTCTCTTCCAGCAATCAATCTGAAGAAGGGTCCCAATATGAAACATCATCTATGCATGAGCTCCACAGATGCTGCCCAACCCGCAGTTACTCAAGTTCAAGAGAGTTTATTGTCATGTGTCCCAGATAGGACAATGAAATTCTCGCTTTGCTTCAGCACAACAGAACATAGAAGGCATGAATACAGAACAGATCAGCGTGTCCATATACCATTGTATAAATATATACACACATGAATAAATAAACTGATCAAGTGCAAATAACAGATAATGGGCTATTCATGTTCAGAGTTTTGTCCGAGCAAAATTTAATAGCCTGATGGCTGTGGGGAAGTAGCTATTCCTGAACCTGGTCATTGCAGTCTTCAGGCTCATGTACCTTCTACCAGAAGGTAGTAGGGAGATGAGTGTGTGGCCAGGATGATGTGGGTCTTTGATGATACTGCCAGCCTTTTTGAGGCAGCGACTGCGATAGATCCCCTCGATGGAAGGAAGGTCAGAGCCGATGATGGACTGGGCAGTGTTTACTACTTTTTGTAGTCTTTTCCTCTCCAGGGCGCTCAAGTTGCCGAACCAAGCCACGATGCAACCAGTCAGCATGCTCTCTACTGTGCACCTGTAGAAGTTAGAGAGAGTCTTCCTTGACAAACCGACTCTCCGTAATCTTCTCAGGAAGTAGAGGCGCTGATGTGCTTTCTTAATAATTGCATCAGTGTTCTAGGACCAGGAAAGATCTTCAGAGATCTGCACGCCCAGGAATTTGAAGCTCTTGACCCTCTCCACCATATAAACGGGACTGTGGGTCCCTCCAGCACTTTGTGTCTTTTTTGCTAACCAGCATCTGCAGTTCCTTGTTTCTAACCTTCTGTTCCTAACCTCTGCCTCTGTGTGAATCTTAGATGCACAATGCATGCAAGGGCTGAGAGAATACTATGGACTCCTAACGCAGAATGCCTGTGGATTTTGTCTGTTCACACCCCACTCATACTAGTTGTGGCAAAGTGGCTGCAGTTTGTTCCCAATATCCTCCTTTAAGTTGTGGGGAAAAATGTGTTGTAACTTTGCTCAATACACATTAAATAATTGCAATACACACATTTTCTATCAATATTTTCGTTATCAATCCTAGCCTCTGAATTACAATGGTCTTATCAGGTGAATGATTAGACTTTAGAGATATAGTGTGGAAACAGACTCTTCGGCCAACCGAGTCGATGCCAATCACACCTTCACACTAGTATTAAAGTAGATAAAAATGCTGGAGAAACTCAGCGGGTGAGGCAGCATCTATGGAGCGAAGGAATAGGTGATGTTTCGGGTGGAGACCCTTCTTCAGACTGATGTAGGGGTGGTGGGGGCGGGAAGAAGAAAGGAAGAGGTGAAGACAGTAGGTTTTGGGAGAGCTGGGAAGGGGAGGGGAAAGAGAGAAAGCAAGGACTACCTGTAATTGAAGAAATCAATGTTCATACCGCTGGGGTGTAAACTACCCAAGCGAAATATGAGGTGCTGCTCCTCCAATTTACGGTGGGACTCACTCTGGCCATGGAGGAGGCCCAGAACAGAAAGGTCGGATTCGGAATGGGAGGGGGAGTTGAAGTGCTGAGCCACAGGGAGATCAGGTTGGTTATTGCAAACTGAGCAAGGTCATCTTCCGATCCAGGGTCCGCCACGTGGAGCAAGATGAGACGTGATGACGCTCCTTCTTCCATAAGGTTCACAGGGGGAGCTCTGTGATCAACAGCCTTAGGGAGGAGGACGGCTCGGTAGCATCCTTGCAGACAGACATGCTGAGGATCTGCAAATCCTTTTATAAGGATTTGTATGACAAAAAGGCTACAGTCAGCACCGCCTCCTAGAACTTCCTGTCCTCTATCACGGAGGTCTTGGAGGACAGCAAGCGGGTGAGTCTGGACCAACCACTGACCCTAGAGGAGCTGACTGGCTCCATCCGTTCCTTTGACTTGAGTAAAACTCCCGGAAGGGATGGCTTACCGGCTGAGTTGTACTCGGCTCTGTGGGACTGGGTGGGCCCGGACCTGCTGGAAGTGTACAACGACATGCTTCTAGCTGGCAGCATGTCAGACTCTATGAGGAAGGGCAGCATTACCCTAATCTACCAGCAGAAGGGGGAGATGAAGGATATAAAGAATTGGAGACCCATAACATAGTTGAATGTAGATTACAAGATCCTGTCTAAGGCCATCGCCAACCGGGTCAAGTCTGCTCTGGGACGGGTAATCCACCCGGACCAAACCTGTGCTGTACCTGGCAGGAAAGTCTCAGACAGCCTAGCGCTGCTGAGAGATACCATCGCCTACATGCAGGACAGACGGGTGGATGCCTGTCTAGTCAGCTTGGACCAGGAGAAGGCCTTCGACAGGATATCGCACACGTACATGAGGGACGTGCTCTCTAAAATGGGGTTTGGGGAGGGAATCCGAAATTGGATCAAAACTGCTCTACACCAATATCAGTAGTGCAGTCCAAATCAATGGGTGGGAATCAGACAGTTTCCCTGTAAGGTCTGGAGTCAGGCAGGGTTGCCCTCTCTCTCCTGTCTTGTTTGTCTGCTGTATTGAACCTTTTGCCGAGTCCATCAGGAAGGATGCGAGCATAAGAGGAGTGACATTGCCAGGCAGTGGGGGCATTCAAGTAAAGACCTCCCTGTACATGGACGATGTCGCCGTCTTCTGCTCGGATCCAAGGTCGGTCCGCAGATTGATCAGCATCTGCGACCAGTTTGAGTCGGCCACGGGAGCCAGGGTGAACCGCAGGAAGAGCGAGGCCATGCTCTTTGGCAACTGGCCCGACCGATCTTCCATCCCCTTCACCATCAAGCCTGACTTCTTGAAGGTGCTGGGGATCTGGTTCGGGGGGGCTGAGGCGTGTAACAAGAATTGGCTGGAGCGGATAGCCAAGGTGGGGAGGAAGCTGGAGCTGTGGAGGCAACGCTCCCTCTCCAAAACTGAGAAAAATTGTTGTCATCAGGTGTGAGGTGCTCTCGGGGCTGCTGTACTTGGCTTACGTGTTGCGAAGGATGGGCCTGGCGCAGATGCCATGCAATGTGCCAGTCAGCTGGACATTGCCACCCCATCTGTTGTTCGTGGAAAGGTTCTTCTGGACCAACACCTTTGACCACAAGTCCATCGGGCAGTGGTCAGCATGGAATGTCCTGCAGACACTGCAGGGAAAGGACTCGATGGATCCGGTGGCGTGGTTCCCAGAGCAGACTGCCCAGCTTGTATGGCAAAATGCCTCATCGCCAGAACTCACCAACAAGCACCAAGACCTGGCTTGGCTGGCGGTGAGGGGAGCCCTCCCAGTCAGATCCTTCCTGCACCGTCGGGACCTCACTACCAGCGCACGCTGCCCTCGGGACGGCTGCAGTGGGGAGGAGACGGTTGCCCACTTCTTTGCAGAGTGTGGATTTGCAAAGAGAGTCTGGAGAGGTATGCAAGGGTCCCTGTCATGGTTTATTTCCGAACAGCTCCGTCACCTGTGATATACGAGGACCCTGTGATATACGGACTGTTCCCAGGGACACATTTAGAGATGGACTTCGAGTGCTGCTGGAAGGTCATCAACTCGGTGAAAGACGCTCTTTGTTCTGCCCGAGCGTTGTTGACCACCCAGCGGAGCGAGATGTCCGTCGGGGAATGTTGCCGACTGGCCCGCTGCAGACTGCAGGAGTACGTGCTGAGGGACGCACTGAAGCTCGGTGCAGCCAATGCCAAGGCTCGGTGGGGGAGGACCACAGTCTAGGGTCCTTCCGCTGCTGGACATGGGGGGCAGGGTGTGGTGGAGACACCCCTCAAACTAAGGGAAGGTATCCCATGCCAGTGGGCCACATGATGACACGGGTGGGGGATAAATTGTGATTTGGAGAAACTGTATTGTATGTATGTATGTATAGCCTCCGAGAATGTCGGATGGAGTTTTGTAAGGATCATGTATTGTGTATATTTATCTCTCAAATAAAGTCTATTTTGAAATTTAAAAAAAGAACCGAGCGGAGGTGTTGGGCGAAGTGATCGCCAAGCCTACGCTTGGTCTCACCGATGTAGAGCAGCTGACACCTAGAGCAGCGGATGCAATAGATGAGGTTGGAGGAGGTGCAGGTGGAAAGACTGCTTAGGTCCTTGGATGGAGTCAAGGAGGGAGGAAAAGCAACAAGTGTAGCATTTCCTGCGGTTGCAAGGGAAAATACCAGGGGAGGGGGTGGTTTGGGTGGGAAGGGATCAATTGACCAGGGAGTTACGGAGGGAGCGGTCTCTGCGGAAAGCAGACAGGGGAGGAGATGGGAAGGTGTGGCCAGTGGTGGGATCCCGTTGGAGGTTTGCGAAAACCACTATTTCTATGTTATCCCACTTTCTGATCCAATCCCTACACACCAAGAACAATGTACAGTGCCAATTAACCTACAAACCCGCACGTCTTTGGGATGTGGGAGGAAACTGCAGTACCTGGAGGGAACCCATGCAGTCACAGGGACAACGTGCAAACTCCACACGGACAGCACTGGAGGTCAGAATCAAAGCTGTGTCTCTGGCGCTGTGAGGCAGTGGCTTTACCAGCTGCACCACTGAATGCTAATCTAGGTGCAATTGACCAAGCCGGCACATAAGAAGGTGAAAATCTGATTGATTCAAATGCTATCAATCCTCTGTTATTTTCTGGTCAACAGTTAATAAACAGCTGGATGCATCTGTAGCCATAGATGGCTGGTATGGTGGGGCAGCGGTAGAGATGTTGCCTTACCGTACTTGCAGTGCCAGAGACTACGGGTGCTGCCTGTATGGAGTTTGTACGTTCTCCCCGTAACCTGCTTGGGTTTTCTCCGAGTTCTTCGGTTTCCTCCCACATTCGGACGTACAGGTCTGTAGGTTAATTGGCTTGGTATAAATGTAAATTGTCCCTGGTGTGTGTAGGGTAGTATTAAAGTACGGGGATCGCTGGTCGGCGCAGGCTTGGTAGGCCGAAGGGCCTGGTTCCACGCTGTATCTCTAAACTAAACTAAACTAAACTGGGGCATATCAAGGAGAAATAAGGGTGAGATTTCATCTGTTTGAAGAAGCTCTTGAATTTAATCCACTAATTAAACATTATTTACAGAGAAAATGACTATTATACACCAATGAGTCCATGAAAGACTCCAGAACAGCTGGTTTAAGTTAGTTTCCATAAATTGTAATTATGTTTCTCAGGTGGTTGCCCAGGCTGTCTTTAAAATAATTATACGTGAAAAAGTCATGTTCAGCCATGTTAATAAAAGCAGACTTGGTCACCTGCTCTTGTGTGCTTCAGGAAACATGTTAAATGTAGAACAAAATTAATCTCTACATGATGATCGACACAAAAATGCTGGAGTAACCCAGTGGGTCGGGCTGAGTTACCAGAGTAACCAAAGACACAAAATGGCGGACTAACTCAACGGGTCAAGCTGAGTAACCGAAGAAACAGTTACTGAAGACACAAAATGCTGGAGCAACTCAATGGGTCAAGGTAGCATCTCTGGAGAAAAGGAATAGGCAACGTTTCGGGTTGGAACCCTTCTTCAGCGTACCAGAGTAGGTTTACAAGGTTAATTCCTGGGATGGCAGGATTGTCATATACTGAGAGAATGGAGCAGCTGGGCTTGTACACTCTGGAGTTTAGAAGGATGAGAGGGCATCTCATTGAAACATATAAGATTGTTAAGGGCTTGGACACGCTAGAGGCAGGAACCATGTTCCCGATGTTGGGGGAGTCCAGAACCGGGGGCCACAGTTTAAGAATAAGGAGTAAGCCATTTAGAACGGAGACGAGGAAACACTTTTTCTCACAGAGAGTGGTGAGCCTGTGGAATTCTCTGCCTCAGAGGGCGGTGGGTGCAGGTTTTCTGGATGCTTTCAGGAGAGAGCTAGATAGGGTTCTTAAAAATAGTGGAGTCAGGGGATATGGGGAGAAGGCAGGAACGGGTACTGATTGGGGATGATCAGCCACGATCACATTGAATGGCGGTGCTGGCTCGAAGGGCCGAATGGCCTACTCCTGCACCTATTGTCTATTGTCTATTGTCTATTCATATCCTGTGGAGTTGAAGAGCATGAAGGATCACAGAGGAAGCAGTGAGAGAGGGTGATGCTGAACTCCCTTTGGTGAGAGGAGGAGAACTTGTTTAAAGTAGCAATACCTTGAGGAGATTTTGCAGTGGAGCAGACAAAATGTATAGGAAGGAACTGCAGATGCTGGTTTATACCGAAGATACCATAGACACAAAGAGTAACTCGGCTGGTCAGGCTGGATCTCTTTCATGTCGGGACCCTTCTTCAGACGCCTTTGGCATGATACCATATTGCACAGGTTCAGGAACATTTGAGGTGCAATGCAATAATATTTGGAAAGAGTGGAAGCAGGGTTACAGGTGGAAGACTACTGCTTGGGTCAAGCTTCACATGCTGCTTTGATGGGTACATCTAGAATAACACTCCACCTCTTGTGCATACAAACTGCTGTAATGACAAATCCTTAACCTGCCCTTGAATTCCGCAATACCATCCCTGCTGTCTCTGTCCACCTCTGCTATGATCCATTCAAAGAATCATAGAGTGATACAGCATGGAAACAGGCCCTTTGGCCCAACTTGCCCACACCGGCCAACATGCCCCATCTACACTAGTCCCATCTGCCTGTGTTTGGTCCACATCCCTCTAAACCTGTCCTATCCATGTACTTGTATAACTGTTTCGTAAACGTTGGGATAGTCCCAGCCTCAACTACCTCCTCACCATCCTTTGTGTGAAAAAGTTACCCATCGGATTCCTATTAAATCTTTTCCCCTTCACCGTAAAACTATGGCCTCTGGTCCTTGATTCACCTACTCTGGGCAAGAGGCTCTGTGCATCTACCCGATCTATTCCTCTCATGATTTTGCACACCTCGATAACCATATAACCATATAACAATTACAGCACGGAAACAGGCCATCTCGGCCCTACAAGTCCATGCCGAACAAATTTTTTTCCCCTTAGTCCCACCTGCCTGCACTCGTACCATAACCCTCCATTTCCTTCTCATCCATATGCCTATCCAATTTATTTTTAAATGATACCAATGAACCTGCCTCCACCACTTCCACTGGGAGCTCATTCCACACCGCCACCACTCTCTGCGTAAAGAAGTTCCCCCTCATATTACCCCTAAACTTCTGTCCCTTAATTCTGAAGTCATGTCCTCTTGTTTGAATCTTCCTTATTCTCTATAAGATCACCCCTTATCCTCCTGCGCTGCAAGGAAAAGAGTCCCAGCCAGCTTAATCTCACCCTATAGCTCAGACCCTTGAGCCCTGGCAACATCCTCGTCAATCTTTCCTGTACCCTTTCCAGCTTGACAACATCGAGCTTCAATGACAACACCAGCATCCATGATGTTCTGTCAGGGGCCAATGGATCGACATTGACTCAGAAGCCCATGGGAATTCAATGGGCTTCTTCAAACACATATGGTGCAGCCTATAGTCCACCGCCAATCTGTCATCTTGCAGCAATGGTGCAGTGGCGCAGCGGGTAGAGCCACTGTCTCACGGCACGAGAGACCCGGGATCGATCCTTATGACCACGTGGGTTTCCTCCAGGTGCTCTGGTTTCCTCCTACATTCTAAAGACATGCAGGTTTGTAGGTTAATTGGCCTCGGTGAATTGCCCCTAATGTGTAGGGAGTGGAGGCAAAAGAGGCAAAACATAGAACGGGTGATCGCTGGTCAGAATGGACTCGGAGCCAAAGGGCCTGTTTCCACGCAGAATCTCCAAACTAAACTCAATTAAACTAAACTAAACTAAACTAAATTGATCATTCAGTGCTACTTTACTGAACACAAATTGGATGAGGTGCTGAGGACTCAAGAACCCTGGGTGAGGGATTTCAATGGAAGCACAAGGAACTGCAACTGCTGCTATGCTGCATGGAACACAAAGTGCTGGAGGAACTTAGTGAGTCAGGCAGTATTTCTGGAGAACATGTATAGGACATGGATGAGTCTAAAGAAGGCTCCTGACATGAAATGTCACCTATCCATGTTCTCCAGAGATGCTGCCTGACCCGCTGAGTTGCTCCAGCACTCTGTGAAGCATCACCTATCCATGTCAAGTCAAGTCACATTTATTTATATAGCCATTTATAACTTATATGTAATTTATACATTTAAAAAACAACTCTCCTTGGCCAAAGTGCTTTACATTTGTGATAAGAATAGTATAAACAAACAAACTACATACATATATACATATATCCATGTTCTCCAGCGATGCTGCCTGACCCTCTGAGTTACTCCAGCACTCTGTGACTTAATTTCCATCACGTGTTGGAGTCAGCAACACCTCTCTTCTTGACCGCCTGATCGCCCGGCACCATCATCCTCCTGAGCCGCTGAGTTACTCCAGCTTTTTGTGTCTATCTTTGGTGTAAACCAGCTTCTGCATTTCCTACCGACACATCTCCAGCGATGCTGCCTGACCCGCTGAGTTACTCCAGCATTTGCGGTTCTTTGTTTCTATATATCCAAGAGCATAGTCCAGGCATTCAAGGGGCATTCATTAGTAGGAGGGCTGTAGGTAATGGCAGCCTGAGACCTCTTTCTCTCCAGTTGCATTCACATCAGGGGCTAACCTGGTTGAATGAGCTGTACCAGAGAGTGTGTAAGGGGCCACGTGAGGTATCAGTAATGCCCTGCCAGTCTGTATAATTTACTGAACAAGACTCAGCAGGCAATGGACAAGGCAAAACAATTTGATTATTTTTTTCCCCTGTAGATCTCAGAACAACACAGCACAGGAACAGGCCCTTTGGCCCACAATGTCTGTGCCAAACATGATGCCCAGACCAACTTCTATCTTGCCATATTTTAGTTTAGTTTTAGTTGTAGAGATGCAGGGTGGAAACAGGCCCTTTGGCCCACTGAGTTCTCACCAACCAGCGATCCCTGCACATTAACACATCCTACACACACCAGTGACAATTTAACATGTTTTTAATCCCAAGCCAATTAGCCAACAAACCTGTACATCTTTGGAGTGTGGGAGGAAAATGACGCTGTCACGGGGAGAACGTGCAAACTCTGTACAGACAGCACCCGCAATCAGGATCGAACCCGGGTTCTCTGGCATGGTAAGCAGTAGCTCTATCACTGCGCCATGGTACACCCTGATATCCAGACAAGAATTTATGTGGATACAAATATATAGATTGAAAGTGACCCTTCATAAGTTCATAAGTTCTGGGAGCAAGACTAGGCCATTTGTCCCATCAAGTCTACAGCTTCACTGCTTAGCAAGGTCAGGGCTCGTCTGATCATAATTGCAACTCTGTAAACCTGACCGGCGGGCGCTGTAACACTAGGCATTAAATACAGCCGTCGAGCACAGGAATGGGTTCTTTGGCCCACAATAATGTTTGCTGAACATGAGGCCAATAAACTGATCTCATGTGCCTGTACATGATCCACATCCCTCCATTCCCTGCACTGCCATGTGCCTCTTAAATACCACTATTGTATCTGCCTCCATCATCATGCCAGGCCCTTCCACAACCCTCTGTGTAAAGAGACTCATCTCCATTAAACTTTCCATTTGTAGCTAGACCCTTCTTCGTTGGACACCCTGGGAGAAAGGTTCTGACTGTCTCCCCTATCTATGCCTCTCATAATTCTATATAGTTCTATCAAGTCTTCCCTCAACCTCCGACGTTCCAAGAGTCAAGTGTGTTTTGTCATGTGTAAGAAGGAACTGCAGGAAGCTGGTTTACATCGAAGGTAGACACAAAATGCTGAGTTATAGCCCTGTCCCATGGTACGAGTTCATTCCAAGAGTTCTCCCGAGTTTGCCCTGATTCGAACTCAGAGATTTATGGTAATGGCCACTCGTCGGTACTCGGGGCTCTCGTGGACATTTTTCAACATGTTGAAAAATCTTCCCGAGTATTCCCGTGCTTACCTGCTGTTAGCGAGTCTTCCCGAGTACCTGCTGTTAGCGAGTCTTCCCGAGTACCTGCTGTTAGCGAGTCTTCCCGAGTACCTGCCGTTGGCGTTACGAGCCGCTAAGAGACATTCTCGAGCTCTGACGTACCCGCTACGTTCATTCACCGTGCTTACAATGAGTTTGATTTTTTTTTAACTCGGGAGAGCTCTTGGAATGAACTCGTACCGTGGGACAGGGCTATAACTCAGCGGGACAAGCAGCATCTCTGGAGAGAAGGAATGGGTAACGTTTGGGGTCAAAAAATGTTTTCTTGTCACATGTCACATCTCACAAACAGAACAATGAATCATGAATAGGATGTGTAGGAAAGAATGTGTCTGAAGAATGGTCTTGACCCAAAACATCACCCATTCCTTCTCTCCAGAGATGCTGCCTGGCCCGCTGAGTTCTCCAGCTTTTTGTGTCTAGACTATCATGAACCTTTCCACCTCTGCCTTCAGATTACTCCTCGGCTCAGCATTCACTGGAATCTGAGGTAATAATGAAGGCAAAAGCAATGGTAGCGTTTATTTCTAGAGGGCTTGTATACAAAAACAGGGATTTAATGTTGAGGCTCTATAAGGAGCTGGTCAGGCCACATTTGGAATATTGTGAGCAATGTTTGGCACCACATCTGAGGAAGGATGTGCTGGCTCTGGAGAGGGTCCAGAGGAGGTTTACAAGAATGATCCCAGGAATGAGTGGATTAACCTATGATGAGCGTTTGTCGGCACTGGGCCTGTATTCGCTGGAGTTTAGAAGAATGACGTGGGACCTCATTAAAACGTACTGAATAGTGAAAGGCTTGGATAGAGTGGATGTGGAGAGGATGTTTCCACTAGTGGGAGAGTCTAGGACCAGAGGTCATAGCCTCAGAATGTAGAACAAAGCCTCAGTGCCTTTAGGAAGGAGATGCAAATGAATTTATTTCGTCAGAGGGTGGTGAATCTGTGGAATTATTTGCCACAGAAGGCTGTGGTGGCCAAGTCAATGGATATTTTTTAATGCAGAGACAGATAGATTCTTGATTAGTACGGGTGTCAGGGGTTATGGGGAGAAGGCAGGAGAA
This sequence comes from Leucoraja erinaceus, assembly GCF_028641065.1. Taxonomy (NCBI): domain Eukaryota; kingdom Metazoa; phylum Chordata; class Chondrichthyes; order Rajiformes; family Rajidae; genus Leucoraja; species Leucoraja erinaceus. The sequence continues at coordinate 60,786,165 of NC_073386.1, read as the reverse complement.
TGGAATTAGGGTTGGGGTATAGATCAGCCATGATTGACTGGCAGAGTAAACTTGATGGGTTGAATGGCCTAATTCTGCTGCTATCACTTATGAACATGAAATTTCCAAAGACTCACAACCTTCTGACGGAAAATCAATTGCCTCCTCTCTGCCTTCAATAGATAACTCCTTATTTATAACCACTGACTCCTAGTTCTTGATTTTCCTCCAAGATAAAGGATCCTTTATGTACTCATCCTGTTGCGACCCATCACACTATTAAATGTTTCAAACAAGTAACTTCTGAGTCTTCTAAGATCCAATGTATCAAGGGCTTGACTGCACAACAGAAGACAACCAACACATTCCCGATATATTTTTAGTCAACTCTCTCTGAACTGCTTCCAACTTTCCTCAAACACCCTTCCATAAATAGAAGGCCAATATTCAACCAGCATTACAGATGTGGTCTCACTAATGCCCTTCATAAATGGAGCATAACCACCCTATTTATAGCACTTATGCCTCCAGCAATGAACAATAATATTCTGTTAGTTCATCTGAATAATTGCTAAACCTGAATGTTAGACTTTTGCAAATCAGATCCTGGATCACCCAGATTCATCGACATATTTCCATGTTTCCATACAAGATAGAAGGAAGCAATTCAGCCCATTGGCCCAATGCCAGCTCACTGCCCCTCACTGATTTTACCTGTGATATGTTCACATATTCCCATCATCATAGACGGCATGTCTCTGGAACTGATGTGCTACAATGCTGAGAACTATATTCTGCACCTTGTAATTTCCCCTTTGCTCCACCTGTTGTACTAGACTTTGACTTGATTGTAGTTAGTTTAGAGATACAGCGCGGAAACAGGCCCTTCAGCCCACTGAGTCTGTGCTGACCAGTGATCCCCGCACATTAACATCTTACACACACCAGGGACAATTTACACTTATACCAAGCCAATTAACCTACAAACCTGCACGTCTGTGGAGTGTGGGAGGAAACTAAAGATATCAGAGAAAACTCACGCAGGTCACGGGGAGAATGTACAAACTCCGTACAGACAGCACCCGTAGTCTGGATGGAACCCGAGTCTCCGGCGCTGCAAGTGCTGTAAGGCAGCAACTCTACTGCTGCACCACTGGTACCATGTATGGCATCATCTGATCAGATTGCATGCAAAATAAAGCTTCTCAATGTTACATGTGGCATTAATAAACCTGAACCTAACCAGTTTTCATTATAGGTATGGAAGCATATGTATTAAATGCAGGTAGCTAAGAGATTGTCTTGGCATCTTGTTTGGCATGGACATTGTGGGCCGAAGTGCCTGTTACTGTGCTGTACTGTTCTATGTGCTGTATGGGCCCATGAAATTATGATATGAAATAAGGACAATACACTGTAGTCTGAAGACGGGTCTCGACCCAAAACGTCACCCATTCCTTTTCTCCAGAGATGCTGCCTGTCCCGCTGAGTTACTCCAGCATTTTGTGTCTATCTTCGGTGTAAACCAACATCTGCAGTTCCTTCCTATACATTATGTTTCCACTCCCTGGTGTAAGATTAAATGGTTTCCCATCTTCAGACCACATGTACTGAATACCATCCTGCTTGGTGTAGACAGGCCCTGTGCAATAGCACTGGAAATACATTTCAGAGAGGGGTAACTACTGAAGGAACTCAGTGGGTCAGGTGGCATCTGTGGAGGGAATGGACACTCAGCGGGTCAAGCAGCATTTGTGGAGGGAATGGACAGACGATGTTTTGGGATGGGATCTTCTTCACAGAGTTTTACTACACCATCATGCCAAAGATTAAGCAAGAACAGCTTTTCTCTCTGCTCCTTTGCACAATGAGCAGAGTATCAGCACAAACGTACACCACATGGGGTTTTCTGTCATGGAATTATTTTGAATAGATCTGTGAATGTGTGTGAGGTCTATATCTTCCTTATCAGATTCTCACAAACAGGTGCAAACGAGTTCTTCCTGCAGTCGGTTCGTTTTTTTATTTCCTCAGACACCTGTGGTGGAAGTTAGCTATAAACATGAGTCAAAAGAAGCAAGAGCAAAGACTGTTTAATTGTCAGATGTGGCCACAACGAAACAATGGGACTCTTTCTTGCCACCGCTTTACAGGTCTCCAAACACAATAACAAACTGAAGAAGGTCTGGAGAAGGGTCTCGACCCGAAACGTCGCCCATTCCTTCTCTCCAGAGATGCTGCCTGTCCCACTGGGTTGCTCCAGCATTTTGTGTCTACAGTATACCTAACTGAAAATATATAATAATCAAATGTATAATAAATGAATACTAGGTAACCATAATTATGAAAAACCAAAGTGTGCTGTGCAGTAAAATCATAGTCCGTAGATGACAGTCGAGGAGGTCAGTGTTGTGTGGTGTTAAGGGCCTGATGATCATACACCAGACAGTGGACATACATAAAATGTACCTCTTGCCATAATGCATGAGTATGAACACAGGCTACAGACAGTGAAGGTTCATGTCGAGTCAAGGCTTGCTGCGTTACAGATTCCAGTTCTCCTTCAGCGTAATGCAAGGCCCTGCACTCACACTGCAACTTTCATGGCCCCAGGATGTCATTAATTGCTTTGCACCGTTGCTTTTGAAGTGCAGTCACTGCTGCGATGCTTTCTGTTGGTGAGTCAAGGATTGCTCTGCACACCTGCCTCTTGTCGATAGTTCACAGCAAATGCTCGCTCTGCTTGCAGAAGATCTGGGGAAATACTGAGACACAAGAGAATGCAGTGCTGGAATCTTCATCTTGAACCTTGGAGCAGACGGAAGGTCTCGTCCCGAAACGTCACCCAGTTTAAACAAAGGTGTCGACCCGAAACATCACTTATTCCTTTTCTCCAGAGATGCTGTTTGACCCGCTAAGTTATTCTAGCTTCTTGTGTCGATAAGGTATTGGAGCAGCTCGGCAGGTCTAAAGAATGGACCCAACCCGAAACGTTGCCTTTCCAATCTCTACCCAGGTGCGCTGCTCCCTGAGCTCCTCTAGTCCTCATGACTTTAGTTATAGCTACCTCAGGGCCTTCGTCCTACTGTTTTGTCGTTTCATTGCTGGAGTAACTCAGAGGCAGCTCTGTGGAGAATTATAGGTGACGTTTCACAGAGTGCTGGACAGCAGCGGGTCAACAGGGCCATTCACAGAGTGCTGGAGTAACTACAGTCAGGCAGCATCTCTGTTTGGATAGGTGAAGTTTCACAGAGTGCTGGAGTAACTCAGCGGGTCAGGCAGCATCTCTGGAGAAAAGGATTAGGTGACGTTTTGGGTTGAGACCCTTCTTGCTTGTCCTGCCACCCCACCTCTTTTCCACATTTCCCTCTGATTCCATCAAATGGAGGAAAGTTCCCCACCAAAAACGTCATCTATCCTCTCCTTCCACAGATGCTGCCTGACCCGCTGAGTCCCTCCAGCGATTTGTGTTTGATGCCTTGCCCAGTTAGGAAGAACCTGAAGAAGGGTCTCGACCCAAAACGCCACCCATTCCCTCTCTCCAGAGGTGCTGCCTGTCCTGCTGAGTTACTCCAGCATTTTGTGTCTATCTTCAGTGTAAACCAGCATCTGCAGTTCTTTCCTACTTAATCAGGAAGAGATTTGCACAAAATTACGCAACATTTTCTTCCTGACATTTTCCTGCTTTCTTCAGGAAATAATTACCTTTGCATTTTCACAAAGTATGGGATGGGCCTTCCTGTATTGTCCTGCCCTCCTCATGCATGTGCTGTCATGTCTATAAGCACTGCTACAATTTTCCTCTAACTTCCTCAGACTTTTCCTTTTCAAGTGCTTATTGATTTCTCTCCTGAGTACTGTAATATTCTTCAAATAAGTCTTCCACTTTCTCATTTGGTCGTTAGGGTAATATCACAAGTCCCTGTACACTTGTTACTGAAGCCCAGAATCAAGTTGCCAGTGTTCAATTGACAGATGGATGGACAAAGAAACAATGACATTCTTACTTGCTACAATTTAACAGCACAAACATCGTTCAATCATTCCCCTTTCAAGACCTTTCATAATCTGCAGCAGTTCATTGGCATCTGTTTAGAATTTAACGTTCTACTGAGAGAAGAGTCAGTATTCCATGCATTTCTTTTTATCACCATAATCCCTCCGTCTGAATTTTTTTTTTAATGTTCCTTCTGCATTCACTGCATTAAGAAAAGGGATACACAAGGAACTGCAGAAGCTGGAATCTTAAAGAGAACACAAAGTGCTGGAGGAACTCGGTGGGTCAGGCAGTATCTGAGAAGGGAATGGATTGATGACATTTCGGGTCAGGATCTTCAGAAGACATGGTGACGCAGAGGTACAGTTGTTGCCTTACAGAGCCAGAGACCTGAATACTACGGGTGCTGTCTGTATGGAGTTTTGTCCGGGTGCTCCGATTTCCTCGCACACTACAAAGACATATAGGTTTGTAGGTACCGCACTGAGGCCAGGCACCAGCTCTCGGACACCTCCTCCTATCTATCCTTGGATCATGATCCCACAGACCAGCAACAGGCCATAATCTCACAGATCATTTCTGATGTTATCACTACTGGCTGCCTGCCTTCCAAAGCCTCCAACCTTATCGTTCCCCAGCCCCGCACAGCCCATTTTTACCTTTGCCCCAAAATCTATAAACATAGAATAGAAAATAGGTGCAGGAGGAGGCCATTTGGCTCTTCAAGCCAGTACCACCATTCATGGTGATCACGGCTGATCGGCCCCAATCAATAACCCGTGCCTGCCTTCTCCCCATATCCCTTAATTCCACAAGCCCCGAGAGCTCCATCAAAGTCTCTCTTAAAACTATCCAGTAATTTGGCCTCCACTGCCCTCCGTGGCAAGGAATTCCACAAATTCACAACTCTCTGGGTGAAAAAGTTTTCTCTCACCTCAGTCATAAATGGCCTCCCCTTTATTCTAAGACTGTGGCCCCTCGTACTGGACTCGCCCAACATTGGGAACATTTTTCCTGCATCTAGCTTGTCCAATCCTTTTATAATGTTATATGTTTCTATAAGATCCCACAACTGCCCTGGTAGACCCATTGTTTCTGCCTGCTTCTGTCCCACGGAAATTATATCCATGTACCTCGACTCCATCCTATCCCCCTGGTCCAATCTCACCCGACCTATGTCCAAGATACTCACACGCCCTTTGTCTGTTTAATGACTTGCACTTTCCGAGCCCCCACTCCTTCATCTTTACTATGGATGTTCAGTCACTCTACACCTCCATCCCCCACCAGGAAGGCTTTAAAGCCCTCCGTTTCTTCCTTGACCACAGAACCATCCAATTTCCCTCTGCTAGCACTCTACTCCACCTATAATCCCTCACACTTAACAACTTCTCCTTCGACTCCTCCCACTTCCTCCAAGTCCTAGTGTGTAGGATAGTGCTAGTGTACGGGTGATCGCTGGTCAGTGCGCACTTGGTGGGCTGAAGGGTTCGTTTCATGTTTCTTGTGTAGGAAGAAACTGCAGATGCTGGTTTAAACCAAAGAAAATGGACAAGGGAGAGCCAGTGGATGTAGTGTACCTGGACTTTCAGAAAGCATTTGACAAGGTCCCACATAGGAAATTAATGGGCAAAATTAGAGCGCATGGTATTGGGGGTAGGGTACTGCAATGGATAGAAAATTTGTTTAGCAGACAGGAAACAAAGAGTATGGATTAACGGTTCTCTTTCAGAATGGCAGGCAGTGACTAGTGGGGTACCGCAAGGCTCGGTGCTGGGACAGCAGCTATTTACAATATACATCAATTATTTAGATGAAGGGAGTAAAAGTAACACTAGACTAAGTGGGACCCGTTGGGTCCCATGTTCACACGGGAAGGCTGGTCCCCCAACGCAATATTCCACCTCTCCACCAATTCCAATATTGGTGGCCAGTGGGGGGGCTTTCTGGTATGGGTGCTGGTATGGGTTCTAGGGGTGGCAGCTCAGTCCCTCAAGCCTGATCTGCTGGAAGCTCACTCCGGCTGGTGGGCTGGCAATTGACTCATGACTATTCCTTGAAATTCCTTTTCAAGCAGGGTGCAATGCCACCGAATTCAAGTGCAGTTTTATTCCACTTCAAGCTGGATTCAAGGCCACCAAATTCAAGTGCAGTTTTATTCAAGTTCAAGCAGGATGCAAGGCCACCACATTCAAATGCAGCTTCATACCATTTTATGCAGGGTGAAACCACCGTAAAACCACACAAAACACCAAACCCACAGTTCAGTGGACATTCAGTGTGTTCAGTTGATTTACAGCTCAGACAGAGTCGTGACCTCTCCCTCCCCCATCATGCTTTTCAGAGACTGAGCCACACCCACACTTCCGGGTTTTATAACTTCAAGCCAATGCACCCATGCCACCATTTTGCATTGCAAGAATTCTCTGCACCTGCTCAGCGGACGGGAAGTAGTGCATTTGCATAGTAGTGCCTTTTAACTTCAAGCCAAAGCACCCGCCACCATTTGCAGTAAGTAACCCTTCAAATTCATGCCACCATGCAGTAAGTGGTGCCACTTCAAGCCACACCCATTTGCAGTAAGTATTGCCTTTCAACCATTGCATCCAAGCCACCATTAGCAGTAAATAGTGCCTTTCAACTTTAAGCCACACCCAGCCAACCATTAGCAGTAAGGTGCCTCTCAACTTTCAAGCCAAAGCCCATTTGCAGTAATAGTGCCAACTTCATGCTACCATTAGCAGTAAATAGTGCCTTTCAACTTCAAGCCAATGCATCCAAGCCACCATTTGCAGTAAGTAGTGCCTTTCAACTTCAAGCCAAAGCCACCAAGCCACCATTTGCAGTAAGTAGTGCCTTTCAACTTCAAGCCAATGCTCCCAAGCCACCATTTGCAATAAGTAGTGCCTTTCAACTTCAAGCCAAAGCACCCAAGCCACCATTTGCAGTAAGTAGTGCCTTTCAACTTCAAGCCACACCCACCACCATTTGCAGTAAGTAGTGTTTCAACTTCAAGCCAAAGCTCCCAAGCCTCCTTTTGCAGTTAATGCCTTTAAACTTCAAGTCAAACCTCCCAAGCCCATTTGCAGTAAGTAGTGCCTTTCAACTTCAAGCAACACCCAAGCCACACCCAAGCCACCATTTGCAGTAAGTAGCGCCTTTCAACTTCATGCCACCATTTGCAGTAAGAAGTGCATTTCAACTTCAAGCCTAAGCTCCCAAGCCACCATTTGCAGTAAGTAGTGCCTTTTAACTTCAAGCCAAAGTTCCCAAACGACCATTTGCAGGCCGTGCCTTTTTACTTCAAACAAACCATATTTTCATTTTCAATCAACAACAAGGGGACTCACAGTTATGTAGGCAATTGTTCAGTGTTATTCAGAGCTCAGAGAGACGTGACCCTTGGCTTCATCCATATTGAAGAGACTGAGTGAGGCACACCACTTCCTGGTTTTATAGGCCCTCCCCCTCCCCCCAGCAGGGGCAGCAGAGAGAATGGTGAATTTTTTGTTAACATTAATATCTCTCTGATTTGTCATCGTTGGGAAATATCCTCTGCGCCTTTAAGGCGGAGGGGGGCTCTGAGCGAGGTGGCGAAAAATGACGGCTGTAGGTGGCGGTATTCTGTCGGAAATCGCAGCACAGTGGGCAAAAAGCGGTCACGATCAGAGTTTTAGTAATATAGATAGATTAGCAAATTTGCAGATGACGCAGTGAAGAGGATGCTATGAGGATGCAGGGTGACTTGGATAGTTTGAGTGAGTGGGCAGATGCAGCTTAATGTGGATAAATGTGAGGTTATCCACTTTGATGGTAAAAACAGGAAGACAGATTATTATCTGAATGATGTCAAGTTGGGAAAAGGGGAAATACAACGGTATCTGGGCATCCTTGTTCAACAGTCTATGAAACTAAGCATGCAGGCACAGCAGGCAGTGAAGAAAGCGAATGGCATGTTGACCTTCATAACACAGGGAGTTGAGTATCGGAGCAAAGAGGTCCTTCTGCAGTTGTACAGGGCCCTAGTGAGACCACACCTGTAGTATTGTGTGCAGTTTTGGTCTCCAAATTTGAGGAAGGAAATTCTTGCTATTGAGGGAGTGCAGCGTAGGTTCACGAGATTAAATCCCAGGATGGCGGGAATGTCATATGGTGATAGAATGGAGCGGCTGAGCTTGTATACTCTGGAATTTAGAAGGCTAAGAGGATATCTTATTGAAGCATGTAAGATTATTAAGGGTTTGGGCACACTAAAGGCAGGAAACATGTTCCCGATGTTGGGGGAGTCCAGAACCAGGGGCCACAGTTTAAGAATAAGGGATAAGCTATTTAGAACAGAGACGAGGAAAAACTTTCTCGCACAGAGGGTTGTGAATCTGTGGAATTCTCTGCCTCAGAAAGCAGTGGATGCCAATTCTCTGGATGTTTTCAAGTTAGATAGAGCTCTTAAAGATAGCGGTTAGGGGATATGGGGAGAAGGCAGGAACGGGGTACTGATTGTGGATGATCAGCCATGATCACTGTGAATGGCGGCGCTGGCTGAGGGCCAAATGGTGTACTCCTGCACCTATTGTCTATTGTCTATTGTCCATAGACACAAAATGCTGGAGTAACTCAGTGGGCCAGGTAGCATCTCTGGAGAAATGGAACAGGTGACGTTTCACACAGAGCACAGATCGAGACTTTCTTCAGACTGTCAGGGGAAAGGGAAACGAGAGATATAGATGGTGATGTAGAGACATAGAACAATGAATGAAGGATATGCAAAGATGTAACGATGATAAAGGAACCAGGCCTTCATACCTTCTGTGCCATTATCAAAACAATTTATCTGGAAGGAACATCTATCTTGCCGCTCCACTATCAGCAACATACTCACATTCATGGTCCAACAGAACTGTAGGTCTTTCTGATTTATCTCTTCTCATCATTCTTGTTGTTCTTTAATATACTTCCTCCAAAACTCAACAAACTTCTTGTGTAGATCAGTGCTAAAGTGCTGGAGTAACGTAGTGGGTGAGGCAGCATCTCTGGAGAACTTGAATGGGTGACGTTTCACAGAGTGCTGGAGTAACTCAGCGGGTCAGGCAGCATCTGTGGAGAACGTGACGTGAACATGGATAGGTGACATCTCTGGAGGACGTGACGTGAACATGGATAGGTGACGTTTTCGGTCCAGACCATTCTTCTGATTCCAACACTTGTGCTTGCAATTCAATGTGACAACAATCTCTTGTGTAGCTCCTTTGATTAAATACTGGAGCGGTGGGAGATTGCAACCTTCACATGTTCCACCTTGTTTCGACTAATGCAATCAATCCGACGTGCACAAACAAATAGATCAAATAGAACAAGTTGTCCTACAACTTTAGGCTGTGCACGCCATACACTACAAGAAGATTTAATTGTTACTGTTCAGAGAAATAAAAAATAATTTGACAACTCATATCTTTCTGAGTGTTCACTAATTTCATGGTGCAGTGTGGAGAACTTAATGTAAGAGCAGATTTTGTGGTTTGTCTCTTCAGTGGGATAAATACAGTCTTTATTTATCCGAGGCAGCGTGAGGTGTAGATGGAGCCAATGGTGGGGAGTCAGGTCTCTATGATGGACTGGGCTACACCTACATCTCTGTAATTGCCTGTGGTCTTGGGCAGAGCTGTTCCCAAACCAAGCTGTGATCCCAACAGTATGCTTATCTGTAGAAATTCATAAGTCACTGGAGACATGCCAAATGTCATTCTCCTAAGGAAGTAGAGGTGTGGGTGTGGCTTCTTGGCTGTGGCTCCAATGTGTTTGCTCTATGATAGATCGATGGTAATATTAACACAAAGGAACTTAAAATTCCCAACCATTTCCACTTCTGCACCATTGATGCTGATTGGGGCATGTTTTTCCTGGTCAATAATTAACTCCTTCATCTTACTGGCCTTGAGGGAAAGGTTATTGTTCTGACACCATGTTGCTAAGATAGACACAAAATGCCTGAGTAACTCAGCAGGACAGGCAGCATCTCTGGAGAGAAGAATGGGTGACGTTTCGGGTCGAGACCCTTCTTCACAGTCTAAGTTCTCTATTTCCTTCCTGTACTCCGTCTCGTCATTGTTTGTAATCCAGCCCACCACAGTGGTGTCTTATGCAAACTTGTAGATGGGGATAGACAATCTGGCCTTAAGAAACCTTTGTTATTTTGCTTCACTACATTTCATATTATTTTTCTTTCACTTTAAATTCTAAGCATTTTTTTTACCTCATTCTAACTCTGGGGCTGTTTAAGAGCTCTCATTAATTAAGCTCTACAAATTTATAAATCTAGAAATCTTATATTCCAATATTCTTCATATATTGTTTGCAATTATGGGAGGGGTAGATAGGGTCGAGACGGCTTTTTCCCCCCAGAGTGGAAATGTCAAATGCTGGATTGAAGGTGAGAGGGGGATGTTTAAAGGAGATTTGAGAAGCAAGTTTTTTTCCATTTTCCTTTGGTTAGAACACATTCTCAGAGGGGTTGGTGGAAGCAGTGGTGTTTAAGAGGCACATTGGCAGGGAGTGCATAGAAGTGTATCGATCACGGACAAGTAGGTGAGATTAGTTTAGATGGCATCATGGTTGGTATAGACTATGTGGGCCGAAGGACCTGATCCTGTGCTGTACTATTCTCTGTTCTATTGTAGCCCATCCCATGGTGATTAGCGATCATGTCATAGGAGCAGAATTAGGCCATTCAACCCATCAAGTCTACTCCGCCATTCAATCACGGCTGATTTATCTTTCCCCCACAACCCCATTCTCCTGCCTTCTCCCCATAATCTTTGATGCCCTTACTAATCAAGAACCTATCAATCTCTGGTTTGAAAATACCTAATGACTTGGGCTCCACTGTAGCTTGTGGCGATGAATTCCACAAATTCATCATCTTCTGGCTAAAGAAATTCATCCTCATCTCCATATTAAAGATACATCTTTTAATTCTGAGGCTATAACCTGTGGTCCTAGGCTCTCCCACTAGTTGAAACATCCTCTCCTCACTCTATCCAGCAAATGGGGCACTCAGGTTGGTATAGTTTAATTTAGTTGAGAGATACAGTCCAGTAAAGGCCCTTCGGCCCACCGGGTCCGCGCCGACCAGCGATCCCCACACATTAACACTTTCCTACACCCATTAGGGACATTTTTTTTTACATTTACTAAGCCAATTTACTTACAAACCTGTACGTCTTTGGAGTGTGGGAGGAAACCGAAGATCTCAGAGAAAACCCAATGACAACATACAAACTGGGTACAGACAGCACCCGTAGTCGGGATTGAACCCGGGTCTCTGGCGCTGCATTCGCTGTTAGGCAGCAACTCTACCGCTGCGCCACCGTGACTGCTCAAAGCAATTCTGAAACAATGTGTGTTTAGTTATAAAAGCTGGAGTAACTCAGTGGGTCCGGCAACATCTCTGGAGAAAAGGAACAGGTAGCATTTTGTGTCGAGACCCTTCTTCACACTGAGAGTTAGAGGAAAGGGAAGTGAGAGTTATAGAAGGTACTTAGAACAAATGCATTAAAGATACGCAAATAACAATAATGATCAAAGAAAGGTGGAGCCCACAATGCTCCATTGTAGGCTGTAGGGTAGGTGATAATGAGATATGGATAGGGATGAAAAACATGGTATAAAACCTCCGTGAAGATCACACCTGTACAACACATGGAGGCAGAGGCATGGTTGAAGTTTTGTGTCAAGATCTGAATCAGGTCCTGATGTCAGCCGTCTACACAAAATGGTCACCATCACTCTGCCTCCACAGATGCCCCTTGACTCACTGAGTTCCGGCAGGGGTCTTCCGGGTTGCAGGATCTGCAGTCTCCCTGTCTCCTGTAAAACCTGATGTGTGGCTTACAGTATGTGGATGGTGACCATCAGCTATGGGAACCTTGCCTGCTAAACTAATGTGTGGGAAGGAACTGCAGATGCTGGTTTAAACCGAAGATGGATACTAAAGGCTGGAGTCATTCAACAGTTCAGACAGCATCTCTAGAGAAAAGGAATGGGTGACGTTTCGGGTCGAGATTGTCTGAAGCGATTGTCTGAAGAAGGGTCTCGACCCGAAACGTCACCTATTCCTTTGTTCCAGAGATACTGTCTCACCCGCTGACTTACTCCAGCTTTTAGAAAATGTGACTAACCCAGCATGCCAACTTGGTCAGCGTGGACAAGGTGGGTGAAATAACCTGTTTCTGTGCTGTACAACTCCACACTGGAAGACTCAAACTTTGGCATGGATTTGGGCCACAATTTGTCCTGTTTTCTTCTTGCTTCACTTGCTCCATTACTTCCAATTCCCCCATTTCTACAATCAGTCTCAAGAAGGGTCACAACCCTAAATGTCACATATCCATGTTCTCCACAGATGCTGCCTGACCCGCTGAGTTACTCGCGCACTGTGAAACGTCACCTATCCATGTTCTCCACAGATGCTGCCTGAAACGTCACCTACTCCAGCACTCTGTGAAACGTCCATCCATGTTCTCCACAGATGCTGCCTGACCCGCTGAGTTACTCCAGCACTCTGTGAAACGTCACCTATCCATGTTCTCCACAGATGCTGCCTGACCCGCTGAGTTACTCCAGCACTCTGTGAAACGTCACCTATCCATGTTCTCCACAGATGCTGCCTGACCCACTGAGTTACTCCAGCATTTCGTGTCTATCTTCGGATAAAACAGCATCTGCAGTTCCTTCCTGCACAACGGTCTAGCGATGTTCCTCCAGCACATGTGTTTAAGAACTGTCTGAAGAAGGGTTTCGGCCCGAAACGTTGCCTATTTCCTTCGCTCCATAGATGCTGCTGCACCCGCTGAGTTTCTCCAGCTTTTTTGTGTACCTTCCTCCAGCACATTGTGTCTTGCTCAAGATCCCAGCCTCTGCAGTTCCTTGTGTCTCCAATATACAATGGAGATCACTGCCACATCTCTTTAAAGTATGCCAGTCGCTCTCCTCCTCTCGCCAATGGCCAACCCCTCTCTCACTCCCCCCCTCCCCCCCCCCCCCCCCCAACCGCCGGTGCTAACAGTCTAAAGGAAGGGTCCCGACACGAAACGTCATCTGTCCATTTCCCTCCACAGATGCTGCCTGACCCGCTGAACCCTCCAGCCCTTTGTGTCTTCCTCGAGATCCTAGCATCTGCAGTTCCTTGGGTCTCCAAATATCCTCAACATTGTTCTAGTAAAGCTTCCCATCCTTGGTCCTGATGACTTCAACCTGCGCCCCATCTCCTCTCTTCTACCCCCCCTACCCCCCTCCCCGTCCCCCTCCCCTCTCTCCCGCCTCCCCCCCCCCTCCCTCTCCTCACCTCCTCGCCCCCCTCCTCCCCCTCGCCCCCCACCCTTCCTTCCTTCTGCTCCCCTCCCTCCTGCCTTGTCTGGAGCCGGGTCCATTTCTGGGAGGGACCAGACACCTTTCAGTCCACCGCCGCGGCCAATAGAGTGGCGAACGTCTCTGTTAAAGACGATGCGCCAAGCCAATGGTGGGAGTGGGTGCGCCGCTTGTGGCGACTGCGCTGTCTTTCACATGAGAGTTATATAGTGCACCGTGCAGCAGCCGGCACTGGGGATGTGTACACACTGGCGGCTGCCTGTCACTGGAGGCATGCACACTGTACAATGACCGGGGACTCGCAGACTCCCAGAGACAGCGCTCCCTTCCCTCCACTCAACTGTGAGTACCTCTGTCCATGCACTCTCTATCTCTCGCCCCGCACAGACACAGTGAAGATAGACACAACATGCTGGAGTAACTCAGCGGGACAGGCAGCATCTCTGGAGACAAGGAATGGGTGACGTTTTGGGTCGAGACCCGCTGGCTTTCCCGGCGTCCGATGCATTAATGCGCTGCTAAAGCGTTTGAAGTTTGTGGGTCGGCAGCTCTGATTGTGCAGCTCGGCGCTTCCTTGTGGAGGGAGAGAGGGGGGGGTGGGGGGGGGGGGGGGGGAGGAGAGAAAGAGGGGAGAGAGAGGGAGAGAAGAGAGGGGTGGGGGGGGGGGGAGAGAGAGGGAGGGATGGGGGGATGGAGGGGATTATAGTCGGAGGGATTATAGCCGGGATTTGCCGGCCGCTCGCAGCGCAGACAGCGCGACGCGTTATCCCGGCGAGATGGGGATGAAATCTGTGGCCCTGGTATTCCCCCCCCCCCCCCCCCCGTGCCCGGCCGCCGGGAGGAGACGTGACCGATGCCCGGGGGCAAGGAGGGCTGCTCCCAGCCCTGCCCGTCTCACAGCGGCATAGACTTCAGCCGAGCCGCGCCGCCTGCACTGAAACAAAGAGCAGTCGGCGGGCAGTGTGGTGTGTGTGTGTGTGTGTGTGTGTGTGTGTGTGTGTGAGTGTATACACTCGTTCTCCAGCCCCGCACACCCACAGCCAGCCCTGAGCCGTGCCCTCTCGTTCTCGCGCAGTCTGGTCAGCCTTTAGACCTCCAATCCGTCTCCCACTCTCGGGAAAATGCAGGCAACCTGCATCGGTGTTTTGTTTTGGACGATGTCTCTCCCCCCCCCCCCTTTCTTTGTCTGTCATCTCAGACGACTCCTCCTCCCTCCCTCTCTCTCTGCCCCCCCCCCCCCCCCCCCCCCCCCCCCCCCCCCCCCCCTCTCTCAGTCCCCACCACCCACTGAGCCGCTTCACCTGAAGGCCAGACATACATAATGACCAGCAGCCGCTGCCAGAGATGCTGCTGCGTGTCCCGCTGAGTTACTCCAGCATTGTTGTGTCTGCCTACAGCATAAACCAGCATCTACAGCCTCCCTCCACATACAGAGGATCGGACACGCGAGTCTATGTCACGGCCACTCCAAGGGGAGGGGTGAACTTTGACTGCATTTTGTCCACGGCTCTTTATCCCGGGGCCAGTGAACGTTCACTTTAGTTTAGAGATACAGCGCGGAAACAGGCCCTTCGGCCCACCGAGACCGCACTGACCAGCGATCCCCGCACACTAACACGACCACCCCACACACACACACACACACACACACACCAAGGACTATTTAAACTTTTATCAAAGCCAATTAACCTACAAACCTGTACGGATTTGGAGTGTGGGAGGAAACCGGAGCAACTAGAGAAAACTGCGCGGGGAGAGCGTGCAAACTCCGTACAGACAGCGCCCGTAGTCAGGATTGAACCCGGGTCTCTGGCACTGTGAGGCAGCAACTCTACCGCTGCGCCACAGAGTTTCAACGAGCGGATGTCTGTGGGACCTTTATTATATAGACGGGGGTCTAACACTGTCAGAGTGAGGCCACCGCTCGCTCCCCAGTGTGTGTAGGATAGTGCGGTGATCGCTAGTCGGTGTGAACTCGGAGGGCCGAAGGGCCTGTTTCCGCGCTGTATCTGTAAACTAAACAAATCTCGCCTCGTTTACGCGGCTCTTCCACTTAACCCATCACACTGACCCCCTCCACTATGAGAGTGAGGCCCAGCGCAAACAGCAACTGTATTCCACTTGGGCAGCTTACCCCTCAGCGGTATGCACATTGACTTCTCTAACTTCAAGTAACTAACTCTCTCTCCATCTAGTTTCATTATCCTCAAGATTAGATTTTACTGATCGCATGCCTCGGCCAACAATGAACCTTGATTAGTACAGGAGTCAAGAGATACGGAGAGAAGGCAGGGGAATGGGGTTAAGAGGGAAATATAGATCAGCCATGATGGGCCGAATGACCTAATTGTGCTCCTCTCACTTATGAACCAATCTTCGTTTTCACATCTCGCCCTTCAATATATCTCTGTGTCTCCCTCTTCCCTGAGTCTGTCTGAAGAAGGGTCTCGACCCGAAACGCCACCTATCCTTCTAACCAGAGATGCTGCCTGCCTCGCTGAGTTACTCCAGCATTTTATGTCTACCTTTGGTATAATCCAGCAGTTGTAGTTCTTTTGTTTCTATAACCTGGAACGACTTTTACTGGCCTAACTTTCGAGCTGGCCGGCCCGCGTTGTGGAGGGTGGAGTGAGAGCGGGGGTGCGGCGCTGGTTCATACCCAGCGAGCGACACACACGGGCACAACTTGCCAACTACTTGCGCCTTTGTTTGGGAGAATGGGATGCGGAAAGTGGGGATGGACTTGGCTTCAGTAACGGGCCTCCGGTGCGGCTGGCGCCTTGCGGACTGAGCATAGATGCATCTCCACGCTATCGGGGTAGTCGGGGCCCCTCTCCCAGGTCCCGACCCGAAACATCATCCATTCCTTTGCTCCAGAGATGCTGCCTGACCCTGTGGGTTACTCCAGCTCTCTGTTGCTAACCAACGCCGTCTCGCACATGGCATAATGTGTCGCCGCAAGCTTCGCGGCTTCATTATTATCTATGGAGCAACCACTCTGCCTCTCTATAGCGCCACATTCCTCCAATCCCAGCGTTGGGCAGGCGGGAGGTGGAGAGGCGTGAGCGGAGGAGATTTATCCGGAGGTGTCCAGCGGCTGCACCAGCGTAACAGGTACATGCGGAGAGGCAGCTCTGGGTCTTCCCGCGGCCACCGCGATGGTTGATAGACAGAGAGCGCACGGTGGCGCAGCGGTAGAGTTGCTGCCTCACAGCATCAGAAACCCAGGTTCCACACTGACTACGGGTGCTGTCTGTACGGAGTTTGTCCGTTCTCCCCGTGATCGCGTGGGTTTTCTCCGGGTGCTCCGTTTCCCTACCACACTCCAAAGACGTGTATGTGTTTAGCTGGTGTATTTTGGTAAAATTGTCCCTGATTTATATTAGTGTAATCAATTAGGGCAATCAATTGTCGGCGTAGACTCAAAGGGCTTGTATCTCTAAAGTGATCATTGAGGCTAAACCTCACAACATGAGAAATCAGCGGGTCAGGCAGCATCTGTGTAGAACATGGATAGGTGACGTTTCACGGAGTGCTGGAGTAACTCAGCGGGTCAGGCAGCATCTGTGGAGAACATGGATAGGTGACGTTTCACAGAGTGCTGGAGTAACTCAGCGGGTCAGGCAGCATTTGTGGAGAACATGGATAGGTGACGTTTCGGATCGCGGGACCTTTATTCAGACTTTGTGCAAACGGCTCAGGTTGTGGGAATCTTTGGACAATTCAGTTCAGTAAGAAGGTCTACCTACCCCCGATCTCCAGAGATGCTGCCTGACCTGCTGGGTTACTCCAGCACGTTGTGCTTTTTTTGTGTGTATTAATCAGCATCTGCAGTTCCTGGTTTCCGCTGCGTGGATGCCATCTGAGCGACTGTGTTGTGGAGGCGACTAAGATCCCACCGATCACCCTGTCTGTAATGGGTAGATAGACTCAAAACGCTGGAGTAACTGAGTCTGAAGAAGGGTCTCGCCCCGAAATGTCGCCCATTCCTTCTCGCCAGATGTGCTGCCTGAGCCGCTGAGTTACTCCAGTATTTTGTCTATCGTTGGTGTAAAGCAGCATCAGCAGTTCCTTCCTACACATCCTGCCTGCAATGGGGCCCCGCGTTTCCCACCACAGACTTGGAATCTGAAAACCAGCGTGGATCTGAAGAAGGGTCTCGACCAGAAACGTTACCCATTCCTTCTCTCCGGAGATGCTGCCCGTCCCGCTGAGTTACTCCAGCATTTCGTGTCTATCTTCGGTGTAAACCAGCATCTGCAGTTCATTCCGACACAGCGCGGCATAGTGTTTCTGCGAGAGTACTTGTTCCATTGCAGCTCCCTACACCCCTCTCTCCCTCTCTCCAACGAATGTCCTTAATTTGATTAGCGCCAGTTTGTGCGTGGTGCAGGCGATGAGAGTTTAATGATGGCCACCTTTGCGGCATGTTTCTTCGGAAGAGAATCTCTCCCCCCCCCCCTCAATCCATTTTGGGCCACTGGGTGGAAGACAAAGCGAGCCTCCTCGACGATCAATAATTGAGCAGCTGAATAGTGCGGAGACGTGCATTTCAAACCCAGACGTGCTGTGCGCCGAAATGTCTGGTGCCTGCGGTAAATCACACAGAACCTGTCTCCGGACCCGCTGCCCAGAGCCGCATTGCTCCATTTAAACCCGGCATTCCCCCACAGCTACACGGCGCAGTCTGTCCACACCTTCCCAGCCAAAGCTGGATAACATCACAGCGGCAGAGTCTGCAAACGCGAGGAAAACGGGGACAACTACACACACAAATGAGGCGGAGAGTCTGGTCGCGCACCCGTTTGTTAGACAATGCACCATTGAAAGCACATGATTTCCCCACATCTGACACATCTAGCTTGATGGCTTGCATTTTATTCTCTGAACACATGGGAAAGATTTCTCAGCAGCAAGTTTAAAACGCGCGCATTGCTGATTTTTTTTTCCGTGCAGGAAGGAACTGCAGATGCCTCTCGGTTTAAACCTAAGGTAGACACAAAAAGCCGGAATAACTCAACGGGACAGCCAACATCTCTGGAGAGAAGAAATCGAGCTTTCTTCAGACTGAGAGTCAGGGGAAAGGGAAACGAGAGACAGGCTGTTTGACCATTCACCAGATGAGAAAGTCTCATCTTTTACAGAGTAGTTTGTGTTATTTTTATTTTAAACTGGAGCAGAGAGCAGTCTGAAATATTGACCATCCATGCAGGAGTTCAATAATCCCTATTACCTGGTTAAATCATGCCAATCTGAAGCATAGTGGAAGGGCCAGTTACCAGGTGAAAATGAGTTTGGATTTTGTTTGGCAGTGTTTGTGCCCTGTGGCATAATGTAAGTGTTTTTTACCCAGTGTGAAGCTCCCCTTTGGTGTTTTATGGTGGGGGAAGTTGTTGGTGATGAATAGTCTGGTTGTGACTGGATGGCATCCTGAATGGCTCAGACCATTGTGTTTACTGTGCATTAGTTCCAGACTTTGTCACACACACCGTCTTTTCACCAGCACGCACCCCAGACCATCACACCAACCAACCTCCCTTCCATTCAAGATAGACACAAAATGCTGGATTAACTCAGTGGGACAGGCAGCATCTCTGGATACAGGGACTCCATTTACACCTCGCGCTGCCTCAGCAAGGCCAGCAGCATAGTCAAGGACGAGTCGCACCCTGGCCTCTCCCTCTTCTCCCCTCTCCCATCAGGCAAAAGGTATAGAAGTGTGAAAACGCACATCTCCAGATTCAGGGACAGTTTCATCCCAGCTGTTATCAGGCAACTGAATCATCCTACCACAACCAGAGAGCAGTCCTCAATGACTATCTACCTCATTGGTGACCCTTGGACTATCCTTGATCGGACTTTGCTGACTTTATCTTGCACTAAACATTGTTCCCTTATCATGTATCTGCACACTGTGAATGCCTCGAGTGTAATCATGCATTGTTTTGTTGCTGGCTGGATAGCAGTTTTTCACTGTACCTCGGTACACATGACAATATTTAATATGTAAAAGTATGTGATTCTGTTTGTATTTTTTTTGGTTGTTTGTTTGTTTGTCTTTTTGCACAAAGTCCGCGAGCATTGCCATTTTTCATTCCACTGCACATCTCGTATGTGTATGTGACGAATAGACTTGACAATAAAGTAAACTGAACCATCATATCTGCCAGTTGTACGGTACTAGAAACTATTTTAAGGCCCCGTCAGCTTTTTCTTTGTCCAAAAACAATCTTTTGACATACATTCAGTAGAGAGACTGGCCAGTGAGAAGTAGAAACAAGGAACTGTAGATGCTGGTTTACAGACAAAGACGCAGAGTGCTGGAGTAACTCAGTGCTCTCTGGAGAACATTGATAGGTGACATTTCACAGAGTGCTGGAGTAACTCAGCAGGTCAGGCAGCATCTCTGGAGAACATGGATAGGTGACATTTCACAGAGTGCTGGAGTAACTCAGTGGGTCAGGCAGCATCTCTGGAGAACATGGATAGGTGACGTTTTGGGTCGGGACCCTTCTTCAGACGGATTGCTGGATGGGGGGTTGGAAGGGAGGCTGTAAGAGAGGAGTGTGAAGCTCTGTATTTTTCGGCAAGTTAGCTGAAGACCAGAATGCAAAGTTCTGGGCTAGCAGGCAGTGTCTGGAGGTAATGGACCGATGACGTTTCATATTGGCACCCTTCTTAAGACCGATGGGGTTGGTGGGGGGGGGGGGGGGGATTAGAAAGCAGGAAATGGGAGGTGAGTATAGTCAGTGCTGTATGACTACGGTGGGCAAAATGTGTAGGAAAGAACTGTAGATGCTGGTTTAAATCGAAGGTAGATACAAAATGCTGGACTAACTCGGCAGGACAGGCAGCATCTCTGGAGAGAAGGAATAGGTGATGCTTCGGGTCGAGACACTTGTTCCCGCTGAGTTACTCCAGGATTTTGTGACTAGGGTGGAGGCAGGTGAAAGCCTGGTAAGTGATGGGTGGATACAGGTGAGGCGGGGAGGGGGGAGGTTTCACTGGCAGATGAGTGGAGTAAGTGACCAAGGCTGGAGGTGAAACGTTGTTAGGAAGGTGTTGGATATGAAAAGGAGTGAATGGTAAAGCCGGAGTGGAAGGGGACTTTGTGGGATGTGGGGGGGGGAATAGGAAAGGGGGAGGGAATAAAATGGAAATGGGGGACGGGAGATGAAGAGAGGAGACCTAGGGGGCGGCATGGTGATGCCACGGTAGTGTTGCTGCCTCACAGCACCAGGGACCTGGGTTCGATCCTGACTACAGGTGCTGTCTGTACGCAGTTTGTGGGTTCTCCCCGTGACCACGTGGGTTTTCGCCGACATCTTTGGTTTCCTTGCACACTCCAAAGACGGAGGTTAATTGGGTTGGTGTAAAAAGTAAAATTGTCCCTGGTGTGTTTTTAGGATAATGTTAAAGTGTGGGGATGGCTGGTCTTTGCGGTCTTGGTGGGCCGAAAGGCCTGTTTCCGTGCTGTATCTCTAAACTAAAGAGTCAAATGTAGAATAGACTGCCAGCGGAGTTCTCAAACCTACAATGAAGCAAACCAATCCTTGAATAGGCCACAGTTTAAGAATAAGGAGTAAGCCATTTGGAACAGAGACGAGGAAACACTTTTTCTCACAGAGGGTTATGAATCTGCGGAATTCTCTGCCTCAGAGGGCGGTGGAGGCTGGTTCTCTGGATGCTTTCAAGAGAGAGCTAGGTAGGGCTCTTAAAGATAGTGGAGTCGGGGGATATGGGGAGAAGGCAGGAGTGGGGTACTGATTGGGGATGATCAGCCGTGATCACATTGAATGGCGGTGCTGGCTCGAAGGGCCGAATGGCCTACTCCTACAACTATTGTCTATTGAATACTAGTATCCTTTGCCTTCTGAGCATGTCTAAGTGCTCCAACACATACAGGAATGAGCAACAATTCGTCAGGGTTCCTGGCTGTGGGGTTATTTGGTAAGAATACATAGCAGTGAGCTGCTGTCCCAAACAAGCCCTTCTCACAGTAGCATGATCTGTAACACGTGGAGGAAGGAACTGCAGATGCTGGTTTACATGGAAGATAGACACAAAATGCTGGAGTAACTCAGCGGGTCAGGCAGCATCTCTGGAGAGAAGGGTGATGTTTCGGGCGAGACCCTTCTTGAGACTGAGGGGAGGGGGAGAAACAGAGATATGGAAGTGTGAGGTGTGAAAACAAGACATCAAAGGGGATGACGTTCAAGGAAAATGTAGAATAGATCATTGTTAGCGAGGGGAAGGTGATTATGAAGCATACAAAGATAAAATGTAAGCAAGAGGACACAGACTGGTCGGAGAACTAGTGTGGGGGTGGGACGGAAAAAGTGCGATAATAAGATTTACTTGAAGTTAGAGAAGTCAATATTCATACCGCTGGGTTGTAACATTGCATTGGGAACAGGGATTCAAACTGCTGGTTTACCTACTTGTTCCAACATGTGAACAATTCTCATTTTGCCATTTGGGCTGGGATCAAAGATTATGCCTCTGTGAAAGGTTAGAACCATTACCCCAGGCAGAGCCTACATCCACTAAGTCACCTCAAACCATAATAAATATTGTTGCAGCCTCCATATTCTAAAAGGGATGCACTTGCTAAATCCATTTATTTTGAAAATATGATAGTTGACACAAAAACAAAGTGAAATCTCTCTTCAGTGGACCAAAGCTGGAGGTCTGGATAGAGTGGAGAGGATGTTTCCACTAGTGGGAGAGTCTGGGACCAGAGGTCACAGCCTCAGAATTAAAGGACGTTCCTTTAGGAAGGAGATGAGGAGGAATTTCTTTAGGGGTGAATCTGTGGAGTTCATTGTCACAGAAGGCTGTGGAGGCCAAGTCGGTGGATATTTTTACGGCAGAGATAGATTCTTGATTAGTACGGGTGTCAGGAGTTACGGGGAGAAGGCAGGAGAATGGGATTGGGAGGGAGAGATAGATCAGCCATGATTGAATGGCGGATTAGACTTGATGGGCCGAATGGCCTAATTCTGCTCCTATCACTTATGAAAGCTCAATTGGACCCATTGAGCACGGAAACAGGTCCTTCGCCCCAGCTTGCCCACGCCATCCACCACTAGTCCCACCTGCCTACATTTGACCCATATCCCTCTATACCTTTCCTGTCCATGTACCTGTCTAAATGTCTTTTAAATATTGTGATAGTACCTGCCTCAACTGCCATACGCCCACCATTCTGTGCGGAAAAGGTTGTCCCTTGGGTTCCTGTTACATCTTTCCCATCTCACCTTAAACTTATAAGTCTGGATGACAATTGACAATAGACAATAGACAATAGGTGCAGGAGTAGCCCATTCGGCCCTTCGAGCCAACACTGCCATTCAATGTGATCATGGCTGATCATCCACAATCAGTACCCCGTTCCTCCCTTCTCCCCATATCCCCTGATTCCGCTATTTTTAAGAGCCCTATCTAGCTCTCTCTTGAAAGCATCCAGATAACCTTCCTCCACTGCCCTCTGAGGCAGAGAATTCCACAGACTCACCACTCTCTGTGAGAAAAAGTGTTTCCTCGTCTCCGTTCTAAATGGCTTACTCCTTACTCTTAAACTGTGGCCCCTGGTTCTGGACTCCCCCAACATCGGGAACATGTTTCCTACCTCTAGCGTGTCCAAGCCCTTAATAATCTTATATGTTTCAATAAGATCCCCTCTCATCCTTCTAAACTCCAGAGTATACAAGCCCAGCCGCTCCATTCTCTCAGCATATGACAGTCCCACCATCCCGGGAATTAACCTTGTAAACCTATGCTGCACTCCCTCAATACCAAGAATGTCCTTCCTCAAATTAGGGGACCAAAACTGCACACAATACTCCAGGTGTGGTCTCACGAGGGCTCTGTACAACTGCAGAAGGACCTCTTTGCTTGGATATTCGATTCAAAGATGCAAAGGTGGTCTGAAAACTGAGCTGTGTCTTTCCACAAGCCTTGATCAACTTTTGTAAACTGGTCAAATAATAGAGATATCTGCTGTATTCTGTCTCGAGAATAAAAGATTCACACAAAGGATAATCAAATCCTCTGCTGCACCATTTTGGCTGCAGATTTTATTGTGGATATATATTATTAAACATGACAAAATGTGGTCGTCAGACTGACCTTTGTACAGTTTTTATCAAAAACAGGAAATGGTTGATTGGAAGTGGAGATGATTCAATAGAACGTTGCCAACTAAACCATATATCACGATGAAGAAACCATCATCTCAAGCTCTTTAGTGTGAGAAATGTTCGCTGTTTTTGCATGTCCTTTAATGCGGAGCAGTAGCATTTTGTCTTGACCCAAAATGTCACCCATTCCCTCTATTCCAGAGATGCTGCCTGTCCCGCTGAGTTACTCCAGCATTTTGTGTCTATCTTTTTATTAAAGAAATTTGGACTCAGCCAGGCTGATGTTGGTCTTGACCATGAGAAGATAGGACAGCTCATCCACACTGTAAAATGGTGAAAGAAACATAACAGTCTGACCAGCGATAGACACAAAATGCTGGAGTAACTCAGCGGGGCAGGCAGCATCTCTGGAGAGTAGGAATGGGTGACGTTTTAGGTCAAGACTCTTGAGACAATCTCTTCAAATGGGAGTCGACCCAAAACGTCACCTATTCCTTCTCTACAGAGATGCTGCCTGTCCCGCTGAGTTACTCCAACATTTTGTGTCTATCTTCAGTGTAAAATAGCATCTGCAGTTCCTTCCTACACACTATCTAACCAGCATCAAGTTTCATTCTGAGAAACTGAGTTTTAATTGCAAGCTTCAAAGAAAGTAAAGCTTTTGGAAATGAATAGATTTTGTTAACTAATGGTTACCTGTTAAGAATTCTAAAGAAAATTGCTTAAATTACATAACACTCAAAGTGGCAGGCAGCATCTGTGGTGGGAATGAACTGGCGACATACTCACTCCTCAGATGCTGTCTGACCTGCTGAGTTTCCCCAACGCCTGAAGATGGTACACACGTTACAATGGTGTCATGGCCAGGCAACTCACAGCTTGCTGGTCCCAGATGAAGGTCTGCTATCATTCATTACATGGACGTACATGGTAAATGGTAGGGAATTGAGGAATGTAGTTGAACAGAGGGATCTAGGAATAACTGTGCATAGTTCCCTGAAGGTGGAATCTCATGTAGATAGGGTGGTAAAGAAAACTTTTGGTGTGCTGGCCTTTATAAATCAGAGCATTGAGTATAGAAGTTGGGATGTAACGTTAAAATTGTACAAGGCATTGGTGAGGCTAATTCTGGAGTATGGTGTACAATTTTGGTCGCCTAATTATAAGAAGGATGTCAACAAAATAGAGAGAGTACAGTGGAGATTTACTAGAATGTTGCCTGGGTTTCAGCACGTTAGATACAGAGAAAGGTTGAACAAGTTAGGTCTTTATTCTTTGGAGCGCAGAAGGTTAAGGGGGGGACTTAATAGAGGTCTTTAAAATGGTGAGAGGGATAGACAGAGTTGACGTGGCTAAGCTTTTTCCATTGAGAGTAGGGAAGATTCAAACAAGGGGACATGATTTGAGAATTAATGGACAAAAGTTTAGGGGTAACATGAGGGGGAACTTCTTTACTCAGAGTGGTATCTGTGTGGAATGAGCTTCCAGTGGAAGTGGTGGAGGCAGGTTCGATTTTATCATTTAAAAATAAATTGTATAGGTATATGGATGGGAAAGGAATGGAGGGTTATGGTCTGAGTGCAGGTAGATGGGACTAGGTGAGCGTAAGTGTTCGGCACGGACTAGAAGGACCAAGATGGCCTGTTTCCGTGCTATAATTGTTATATGATTATATTACAATCACTGCAATCTTTTAAATCTTTACTTCCACAGCAGCTCTTCAGACTTCACTGGACTTTTTCTTGCACAGAACATTATTCCTATTATCCTCTATTTATATACTGTGGGCGGTTTGATTGTAATGATGTATAGTCTGGAGAGCATGCAACAAAGGGCTTTTCACTGTACCTCGGTGCATGTGACCATAAGCTAAACTAAACACTTTGTGCTTTACCCAAGATCGCAGCGTCTGCAGTTTGCTGTGTGCTTAACTAATGTGTTGTATTCCCACCGCATCTCACAAACACTGGTGTGGGAATAAAATGATGGAATCCCACAGGCTGGATCACAGCTTTGATCCTTGCTGCTTTGGAGAATGTTCCTGTAATCTGCCAAGCATCGGAAACCACAGTAAGAAAGTAGTTAAAACATTTTTTTCAACTGAGCCTTTGTTATTGGAAACCAGTGTAATGTTTTTTTTTCTCCAAACAAACTGTGCTCAAATTTTCCTCTGTAGATTTATATTTAATACAACCCTTCCTTTTATGTGAAGTGAAATGGCGGCAATGATTCGGTGGGCAATTTTCTGGGGGGAAATGCGGTGCCATCTTGTACTGCAGTGGAGAAACGCAGGTTAATGGTTTATAGACAAATGTTGGATTGATTTCTTTGTAAATCAGTCAACAGATAAAGGCGTAACCCTTCTTCTTTCCCCGCATACATTCTATTGCAACAGCTTTGACCGTAAATCACAAGTCAAGCCTTTTTTTTTTTACCCCCGCATTAAATTTTATTTTCACAAAAGTCTCAGGCTCTGGGGGATTTGAGCAAGAACATGAGGAGAGAGAAAAAGCACCATCACCCCAGTGCTGCATGAGTATTGATTCCTGTCTGCCGAGCCTTGCTCTATTTATTGAGCGAGAAAAAGACAGGGTCAGGTCGGTTGAGCTACAACTCCAAGTGCAAGGTCATTACCAAGATGTTGCAGATAAATTTACACAGCAAATGTCTGTCCTGTTTGGAACGGTGATATTTTCCTTGTATGACCGGCTTGAATGGAATTTCATATTTTCACATATTTCATGTCTGTTTTTCTTTTGTGCTCGTGCTATTTTCAATTATGCAAATCGCCGTTTAAAGCCTGAGGCAATGGACAGAGCGTTGCTTGGGATAGAGCTTTTGTTTGTTTGATGTGACGTTGAATAAATAGAGGCTGGAGAATATAACTGGGACAACCTTGAGTGCATTATTTTTGTTTTATTTTAAAAAAAGGACTCGTGTACCTAGGAGCTTAGAGTACAACCAGGTCCAGCCTTCACTGGCTTGGAATATTTAGGGAGATGTAAAACAAAAGAGGAGAGGTCAATAATGCCTGAAACTGGCGATGATTCTGAGTGTAACAGCTTGCGTCTGTAAGTCTACATTGTACACACTAGTGGCAAGAGGAACAGTTCGGAATTTCTGATTTTTCAGCACTTCGCTTTCCTCTTTTGCATGCTGCTTGCAATTATTTGCAAACACATGTTCGCTCTTAATCCTTAAAGTACAGAAAGTCCTGAGCAGGTTTCAGCCCCAGCCACATGTTTCCCATCACCGACCATCTGTAAAACTTGACTCCGCATTTTCCGTCGAATCACAGGAATGTTGGGATCCAAGGGAAATCTCTCAATCTCGGAATTCTCTTTGTTCGAGCCAGACAAGTTTCCATTTTGAAAAATAAATCCCCATGTAGCCAGCAAAAGATGAATAAAACAAAGTCGTTACAGTATAGGCACTTATTCTCTCACGGCCAGATTTGTCATGCGGTGGATTTATATACTTTAAACAAAAGTTCCAGTATGTGTGACCTTTGGCCAGTGAAAATGTACAAAAACGCTGTATTTGTAATTGTACTGAAGTGTTATATTTCAAATCTGCATCCTGCCAATTTATTTGGAAAAAGTATTTCCCTCCTAGTCCTGCATCCCAGATATTATCATAATGAGAACCCAATTATTTTGAGAATGGACTAAAAGCAATTGACATTTATCCTATTGAGATGATTATCAGTTGCCCACAGTCTGCTAGAACTAATCTTAACCCAGACGGGGTGGGGTGGGGGGAGGAGGGTTGGGGGTGAGAACGTTTCTGGTCAATGCAACCTGCCAGCCTCGGTAGTTTCATTCACGGTAGTGGGTGTCCCACAGATCACTTCCATCACACCCACGACAACATGTCTTTCACCCATGACACTCAGCCCAAGCCACCCAGCACACAGCTTAGAAATGGAACAGGGTGGAAGGGTCAGTGGGTGAGACAGCTTTAGTGGGGAGAGAAACGGTTCATATTTACGGTCATTCTTCAGACCTTAAACACCGACTTTCTGTCTCTCTCCCCGTCTCTCTCCCCGTCTCTCTCTCCCGTCTCTCTCCCCGTCTCTCTCTCCATCTCTCTCTCTCCCCCTCTCTCTCCTCTCTCTCCCCGTCTCTCTCTCTCTCCCCCCTCCCCCGTCTGTCCCGTCTCCCCCCTCTCTCTCTCCCCCCTCTCTCTCTCTCTCCCCCGTCTTCTCCGTCCCCCGTCTCTCTCTCCCCCGTCTCTCTCCCCGTCTCTCTCCCTCCCCCCGTCTCTCTCCCCCCGTCTCTCCCCCCCTCCCCCTCTCCCCCCCGTCTCCCCCCCCCTCCCCCCCTAACCCCTCTCCCCTCCCCCTCCCCCCCCCACCCCCCCCTCCCTCCCCCTCTCTCTCTCCCCCTCTCTCTCCCCCCCTCCCCCCCCCCCTCTCCCCCCCCCCTCCCCCCCCCCCCCCCTCCCCCTCCCCCCCCCCCCCCCCCCCCCCCCCCCCCCCCCCCCCCCTCCCCCCCCCCCCCCCCCCCTCCCTCCCCCCCCCCTCCCCCCCCCCGTCCCCCCCCCCCCTCCTCTCCCCCCCCTCACCCCCCGTCCTCTCCCCCCGTCTCTCCCCCCCGTCTCTCCCCTCGTCCCTCCCCCCCCCCCCCGTCTCTCCACAGATGCTGCCTGTCCTGATGAGTGTTTCCAGCACTGTTTCAGATTTGCAGCATCATTGGCTTTGCTCTTGTCTGGAGTGTGTGTGGTGGTCTGGGTTAGAATGACTGACCACCGTTGCTGCTCACTGAAGGCAATAATGTGGCATCGAAACACACCCGTCAATTGTTGCCGCTGGCTTTCATCTGATTCTGGGCTAATAATGGCTAATCCAGGTCATGTGATCCAAGACGGAGCTGGAAAATTAAAATAGTGGCGCAGTGGTAGATTTGCTGTCTTAAAGCACGAGAGTCACGGGTTCGATCCTGACTACGGGTGCTGTCTGTACGGAGTTGGCCTGTTCTCCCTGTGACCATGTGGGTTTTCTCAGGGTGCTCCGGTTTCCACCCGCATCTCAAACACAAGCGGATTTCTATGTAAATTGGTCTCTGTAAATTGCCTTTAGTGGGTGGGGAGTGGACACCAAGATAGAACTAGGGTGGATGGATGATCGATGGTCGGTGTGGACTTGGTGAGCCGAAGGGCCTGTTTCCATTATGAATTTCTAATTTAAAACAATTGCAAACATTTGAGTGCTATCATGCCAAGAAAATTATTGTGTCAGTGACCATGGAGGAATAGGCTTGCTAGCATCAAGTTTAGACAGGAATGTAGATGGGGCATGTTGGTCGGTGTGGGCAAGTTGGGTTGAGGGGCTGGTTAACACGCTGTATGAATCTATGAGTGAGATTGTTCAGTTTGGTACACAAAATGGATAGATGGAGTATTTAGTTGCTGGGTGATGCCAATGTCTAAAGCGGGCTCCATTCTGTTTGTGCCCAAGTCATTGAAAGTCATGGTGAAGCTTCAACAGTGATGGGGAAGGCAAATGGTATGTGATGACCTTAATTACCAGAGGCTTTGCTGACACTGCAGCTATATCAGCTTGGCAAGCCGCATCTGCAGCACTGTGTACCATTCCCTTTCACTAGGACTTGCTTTGGTGGGGGTGGGTGCAGTGAAGGTTCACGAGATTGGTCCAGAAATGGTGAAGTAGCTGTACGGGAGGAGATTCAGTAAACCAGGTCTGTGATCTGTAGAACTCAGACAAAACATGAGCAGAGATTCACTGAAACAAAGACAAATCAGCCATGGTATAAGGGGAAATGTTTTAATGCAGAGGGTGAAGTCTCTTTGGAGTCCAATGATAGAAACAAAATGGTGGATCAACTCAACGGGCTAGACGGCATCTCTGGAGAGAAGGATTGGCGACGTATCAGGTCGAGGCCCTTCAGACTGCGATTCAGGGGAGAGGGAGTCCAGAGATAAGGAAGGGTAAGGTGTGAAAAAGTCAGATCAAAGCAGATGGTGATGAGGAATGCAGAATGTTTCATTATAGCTGAGGGGAAGGTATAAAGCAGCATCTGCAGTTCCTTCTTACACACCAGTTCTCTTCCCAGAGGCACAAGGAGTGCCTGTTAGTGATTCAATACTGATGGATTTCTGGTCATGAGGGGAAAAAGATATGGGGATGGTTTAGGAAAATAGTACTGGCTGTGATCTTGGCAGAGGATGCAGCAGGCCTGATGAGGCAAATGCCATAATCTGAGAAGAAAGATCTCGACCCGACAAGTCACCCAGTCCTTCTCTCCAGAGATGCTGCCTGTCCCGCTGAGGTACTCCAGCACTTTGTCTCTATCTTCGGTTAAAAACCAGCATCTGCAGTTCCTTCCTACACATGACATAATCCTGTATGCAATTCTAGTACCCTTCTTGCATAACCTGGTTAGCCCAGTCTGAACAAGGTGCCCACCCGAAAAGTCGCCCACCCTTTTCCTCCAGAGATGCTGCCTGTCCCACTGAGTTACTCCAGCATTTTGTGTCTATCTAATATGATGCTAATATCTTAATCAGCTTTCCACTGTGCAAAGTAAAGTCAAAATAAGATCTGGAAACTTTCTGATCGGAAGCCAGACATCTGACTGGCGACAAAATGCTGCACTTCAAGGTGCAACTTCTGCACTACAAGTGTAGTCTCGGCAAAGAAACAGTCCGTGCATGTACACTGTTGCCTTGAGCTATGTCCTTTGGAACAAGGGGACGAAGCTGCCTTTGAGTATTATCACACGTTCTCAGTTGTCTTTAGAACTTTAATAATACCTCCGTTTAAATCCTTCAAAGTGATGCCATGCAGTCAACGTGTGTTGTTTTTGTAGACAGCGGGGGGGTTAAATGCTGAGTCCTGTTGTAGGCAAAGCCCACAATGGTGGAAGATATCTTGCATTTCTGGACATTTTGTATTTAGGGGGGGAGAGGACTCCACGTTTCTATTTGTACATCTGTATGATTACTTTAACTGGAGAAAAGGAATAGGTGAAGTTTTGTGTCGAGACTGAAGAAGAGCCTCGACCCGAAAAGTCACCTATTCCTTCTCTCCAGAGATGCTGTCTGGCCCGCTGAGTTATTCCAGCTTTTATGCATCTATCTTCGGTTGAAACCAGCATCTGCAGTTCCAACGCATGATTACTTTAACTAGTGTCTGTCTCGCGCACACACACACACACACACACACACACACACACACACACACACACACACACACACACACACACACACACACACACACACACACACACACACCACACACACACACACACACACACACACACACACACACACACACACACACACACACACACACACACACACACACACACACACAATCTATCTTCGGTTAAAAAACCAGCATCTGCAGTTCCTTCCTACACATGACATAATCCTGTATGCAATTCTAGTACCCTTCTTGCATAACCTGGTTAGCCCAGTCTGAAGAAGATTTCACCCTCTGCATTAAAACATTTCCCTTATACCATGGCTGATTTGTCTGCATACACTGCACATCTCGTATGTGTATGTGACAAATAAACGTGACTTGACTTGACTTGATACACACACACACACACACACACACACACACACACACACACACACACACACACACACACACACACACACACACACACACACACACACACACACACACACACACACACGTTTATTGCTCAGCGTTCTGTTTAGTCTGTCGGACTGTTTGGAATGTTGTCCGTTCTTGATCGTGGCTGTGAATTGTTCCTGGACAAATGGATTGGAGTGGGTAAACGGCAGCCTCTGTTTGTCTTGACTGCTGAACTTTGTTGCCCATTGCCCTGCAAGCAAGCACAATGTACCAAAACCTGCACGGCAGTGCCAGCAATGGTCACTTGTGGCTCGCCCCCTTCTATCTCGCAGATTCATCAAACTGATTTTCAGACATTTTCTAAACTATAGAGCCGGCAGTTGTGTAGGAAGGAACTGCAGATGCTGGTTCACACCGAAGATTGACATCGAAAATGCTGGAGTGACTCAGCGGGGCAGGCAGCATCTCTAGGGGGGGGAAGGAAAGGGTGACCTTTCACAAGTTCACAAGTTATAGTAGTAGAATTAGCCCATCGAGTCCACCCCGCCAATCAATCTTGGCGGATCTCTCCTCCTTATCCCATTTTCCTGCCTTCTCCCCATAACCCTTGGTACCCGTTCGAATCAAGAATTTGTCTATCTCTGCCTTAAAAATATCAACTGACTTGGCCTCCACAGCCCCCTGTGGCAATGAGTTCCACAGATTAACTACCCTCTGACTAAAGAAGTTTCTCCTCTTCTCTCCTCCTCCTTTCTAAAAGAGTGTCCTTTAATTCTGAGGCTCTGACCTCCCACCAGTGAAAACATCCTTTCCACATCCACTCGATATCTATGCCTTTCATTATTCGAAACCTTACATCAGACTGCTTTGGCAAGACCATACCCTGGATCTTAAGAGCGTTGTGAACACAATCAGACTGGGTAGTGCAAAGAGTTAAATACCAGAGTGTAGAATGTAGTGTTACAGGGCTAGTTGCAGAGAAAAAGTGCTAGGTCTGCAATGAGGTAGGTTGGAAGATTGGGACTAGGCCATAGCTAATGGGAGGACCATTCAGTAGTCTGATAACTCGTTATCTACTAAATATAGTCTCAATTATTCCGTGCAAAAGTCGCCTCACAGACGGGCAGTTCACACGCACCATTGAGACTGATCATAAGGAAAGATCATATGTTTAATCTATACAGATGCTTCAGATGGTCTGTCACATTCAGTATCCTTGCATGTTTAACCCCAAGGGGAAGCCAGCTGGGGGAGGAGGACGGACTGAAACAAGCATACAGATGTTCTCCAGCTGGACAAGCTGCCATGTTTTTGTTCTGCAAGTTCTTTGTAATTCTTTGTGATATTAGTTGGAAATGCAGTAGAATTGAACAGATTCAATCTGCCTGGAGCAAGTCCCAGTGATTGGGAGTAACTTGGGCACTTCCGTTGACCCTATCAGCAAAGCAGTGTTTAGTTTAGATCGACAACATGGAAACAGGCCCATCGGCCCACTGAATCCGCACCAACCAGCGATCCCCGCACATTAACACTACCCTACACACACTAGGGGTAATGTACACTTATATCAAGCCAATTAACTGACAAACCTGCACGTCTTTGGAGTGTGCTAGGAAACCAAAGATCTCTGAGAAAACCCACGCGGTCACAAGGAGGACGTACAACTCCGTACAGACAGCACCTGTAGTCGGGATCAAACCCGGGTCTCTGGTGCTGCCAGGCAGCAACTCTACCGCTGTGCCACCCAGTCAACATAGGCACTGGCCTGTAAACTGCAAATAAAGGCACCTTGATATTATTGTCATCTGCCCCGCACAGTGAGGTACAGGTACTATGAAGATCTCGCTTGCTGCAGCATCTCAGGCACATGGACTCCAATCAATAGTGTTTTACTGTCATATGACCCAGACAGAACAATGACATTCTTACACACACATTCTTAGATACACACACACACACATAAATTACACATTATTTTCTAAAATAAAGACTGGGCTTATAGATAGGCCTATTATAGACTGTGCTTATAGATGCCCATTATAGACTGTGCTTATAGATGCCCATTATAGACTGCGCTTATAGATAGGCCCATTATAGACTGCGCTTATAGATAGGCCCATTATAGACTGTGCTTATAGATGCCCATTATAGACTGTGCTTATAGATAGGCCTCTTATAAACTCTCATAGATAGGCCCATTATTGATTGTGCTTATAGATAGGCCCATTATTAACTCCTATAGATAGGCCCATTATAGACTGTGCTCATAGATAGGCTCATTATTAACTCCTATAGATAGGCCCATTATAGACGGTGCTTATAGATGGGCCCATTATAGACTGTGCTTATAGATAGGCCCATTATTAACTCCTATAGATAGGCCCATTATAGACTGCTTATAGATAGGATCCCTGGCAGGCAGATGAGATCAGTTCAGCCAGGCTTCATGTTTGACACAAACACTGTTTGTTTGTGACAAGTGCCTATTTCTGTGGTGCACGAGAAGATATATAGACACAGACTGCTGGGGTAACTCAGCGGGTCAGGCAGCATCTGTGGAGAACATGGATAGGTGACGTTTTACAGAGTGCTGGAGTAACTCAGCGTGTCGGGCAGCATGTCTGAAGAAAAAGGTTAGGGTGACGTTTCAGGTTGAGACCCTTCCTCGCACTGTGGGTGGGGTCCACCTATTCCTTTTCTCCAGAGATGCTGTCTGGCCCTCTGAGTTACTCCAGCTTTGTGTATCTATCTTGGGTTTAAACTAGCATCTGCAGTTCCTTCCTACACATTTTGGCTGTGCTGTACTGATCTGTGGTCCATGTGAGTAAAAAGACATTAATGCAAAAACACAACTAGAAAATAAAAGCACGTCTATGGTTGTGGAGGAGGTAGGGTGCGGAGTTGTGAGTTCTCCAGCCCCTTCTCCCCCTCCCCACACACTGATCTATCACTGATGGGGTATGCCTTCCACTTTTTAATTCAGTTTAGTTTATTGTGTTGTAAAGAACAGTGAAAAGCTTTTGTTGCGTGCTATCCAGTCAGCGGAAAGACAATACATGATTGCAGGCTTTCAGGCAGTTTAATGGATCGGAAAAATCGCAGCAATCGATTGTGACTGTAAACAGCGGAACTTGAAACAATAAGATTCTTACGTCAATATTCCATTGTGGTCGGATTGACATTGCCATTAGCCTGGTCCAGGAGCAAGGTGACGAGGATGGTGACCACCATTTGTCATTGTCACAGTGAACACAATGGAAAATGCATCTCAATATAAACTCCGGGCTTTTACAAGTCTCCAGTTGTAAGCCTTACCACATGCAATTTTGAACGGAGCTATATTAACCAAGTAATGGTTTTCAACATTCATCATTAGCTGGAGAGGGTGCATCTGAGGTTAACGAGAATGATCCCAGGAATGATTTGATGAGCGTTTGACGGCACTGGGCCTGTACTCGCTGGAGTTTAGAATGATGAGGTGGGACCGAAACGTACCGAACAGTGAAAGGCGTGGATATAGTATATGCGGAGATGATGTTTCACTAGTGGGAGAGTCTGGGACCAGAGGTCATAGCTTCAGAATTAAAGGACGTTCCTTTAGGAAGGAGATAAGGAGGAATTTATTTAGTCAGTGGGTGGTGAACCTATGGAATTCATTGCCACAGAATGCTGTGGAGGTCAAGTCAGTGGATATTTTTACGGCTGCGATCGATAGTACGGGGGTCAGGGCTCATGGGGAGAAGGCAGGAGAATGGGGTTAGGAAGGAGAGATAGATCAGCCATGATTGAATGGTGGAGTGGACTTGATGGGCTGAATGACCTAATTCTGCTCCTCTCACTTATGAACTTTGAGACTTGCATTTGGTGGGACTGCTGGAATTCCATTCCCTGTGGGTTCTCTGAAGCTTGCCGCTGAGTTTCCGCTAAGTTATTCAACTCGTGTTCCATCTGTAAAAGTAGTTTTCTGCAGACCACTGGCCAATGTGAAAGGGCCTCTTCTAGATTAAAATAGCTGGATTTCTCAATTTGGATCACTGCCTCCAGAGTTATAGAGAGTCACACAGCACAGAAATAGGCCTTTACAACTTGTCCATGCCGACCAAGATGCCCCATCTAAGACAGTTCCATCTGGCCACCATTGGCCCATATCCTTCATTAGAAAGGTCACGACCTGAAATGTCACCTATCCATATTCTCCAAAGATGCTGTCTGACCCGCTGAGTTATTCCAGCACTCTGTGAAACGTCACCTATCCATATTCTCCAGAGATGCTGCCTGACCCGCTGAGTTACTCCAGCACTCTGTGTGTTTTCTGAAACCAACATCTGCAGTTCCTTGTATCTACATGTCCCTCTAAACTTTCCCTATCCATGTACCTGTCCAAGTGTCTCTTAAATGTTCTAATTGTACCTGCCTCAACTACCTCCTTGGGCACGTGTCTTCTGGATCAGTTCACTTGTCACCTCGTGATGGTGTGTTGCAGCAGGCTGGCCAACTGCAGACGGGACACTTCAACTCCCTCTCCCATTCCCACACTGACCTTTCTGTCCTGGGCCTCCTCCACTGTCAGAGTGGGGCCCAGCGCTACTTGGAGGAACAGCAACTCATATTTCACTTGGGCAGCTTACACCCCAGCAGTATCAACATTAACTTCTCTAATTTCAAGTAACTTTTCTTCTCTCTCTCCTTCCCCTCTCCCTTCCTAGTTCTCCGACTAGTTTTTCTGCCCTCCTGATTAAATATTATTGATCGTACACCTGTTGTCATCTTCCCCTCAGCTAACAATGATCCATTCTACATTTCCTTATAAGCATCTGCTTCGATTTGTCGTTTTCACACTTTATATCTCTAGACTCCCTTTCCCCTGACTCCCAACCTGAAGAAGGGTCTCGACCCGAAACATCACCCATTTCTTCTCCCCAGAGATGCTGCCTGTCCCGCTGAGCTACCCCAGCATCGTAGGCAGATGGGAGTTGGTCTTGGCATCGTGTCTGGCACAGACCTTGTGGGCTGAAGGGCCTGTTCCTGCGCTGCACTGTCCTGTAAGGTGCAGGATGAGTAAAGAGCTTGAGATGTTTGTATCTTGCCAAGCTGCAGTCAGACCCAGACTGATAGTTGGGATTTGAAATTTAGACAATAGGTGCAGGAGTAGGCCATTCGGCCCTTCAATGTGATCATGGCTGATCATCCAGAATCAGTACCCTGTTCCTGCTTTTCCCCAATATCCCTTGATTCCGTTAGCCCTAAGAGCTAAATGTCTTTGCACCCATTCTTGTGTTCATTCTTGTAACTTATCTGGAGCAGACTTTCTCTGCTTTCCCCAGCTTTCAAGACATTCCCAGTGTTGTCTCTCTTGGTGAAACTACACAGTAGATATGAGGTTCTGGTGTGGTCATCTCATGATCAGCCTGATCTGAACAGATTATTTTTGGCAATTACGATACAGGGGTGGCTGTTTCCCCACCCCCTCCCCGCACCCTTCCACACAGCGTCGACTCGGCGTTAGGATCGGCTGACAAAACGACAGCCTCCTTCCACCCACCCACCCACCCTGTGATACTGAACTCTTGTCAAGACATGCCTAAGAGCGAGCAGAGTGACAAAAGCAACTAGACTGTATTTTGTCCATGAATATGAGTGTACTGTTACCAACAAAGTCCCACAGGAAGGAGGGACGGTGCATGTAGGTTTGTTTGAAGTGCAGTGGCTGTTGAGAAGTGAACTGCAACCACTTAGCCATTGTGCTCAGACTGCACGGCGGTTACACTTGTCTGTGCTGCAGTAACTTGCACGCACGTTCCTTGGAAGAATGTTTATTTAATATTGATAACTCAAAGGCGTAATTTGATGCTCGATTCAAAGGTTACTGGGTACACAATCCATATTTGTAACGTTCAAGATAACATTTTATTTAGTGTATCTTCAAATATGACAGGAATGTTCTGACGCACTGATTCTGCTTGTTTTTCCCTCTAGGCGGCTGGCCACAGCGTGAAGTGCGGGGAAGGAACACCACGGTGAAGGCAACTCTGGCCGATCCTCACCAAGGTAGGCACTGCCCTGTGTACCCACCCCACAGGCACAGGCACAGGCACACATGACCCAGAGATCCATTCGCAGACACAGTCATAGATACAAACACACAGGCACAGACACATGCACAGACTGAGACACAGAGACTGAGACACACACACACACACACCCCAGAGACACAGATACAGATACAGTCACAGATACAGCCACACATATCCCAGAGGCACGGACAGAGACGCAGACACAGATATCCCACAGACACAAGCCCACATATCACACAGACACAGTTTACCTTTGAGATATGGCGCGGAAACAGGCCCTTCGGCCCACCGAGTCCACGCCAACAAACGATCCCCGCAGATTAACACTAAACTACACACACTGGGGACAATTGTAAATTTCTATCAAGCCAATTAACCTACAAACCTGTGCGTCTTTGGAGAGTGGGGGGATTTCGGAGAAAACCCACGCAGGCCACGGGAAGAAAGTCCAAACTCTGTACAGACAGCAACCGTAGTCAGGATTGAACCCGGGTCTCTGGCACTGTAAGGAATTACCATGCCACCATGCTGTCCAAGATGCACACATATCACACAGACAGAGCTGCACATGTCCCAGACACGCACGCACACACAGACACACTTATGCCAGGGACACAGTCACAGATACAGGTATACATATCACATGGACAGACAGAGACTCCGACACAATACACGCAAGCCGAGAGGCACACACAGACACAGAGACTGAGACACACATCCCAGAGATACAGACGCAGACACACACACACATACCCCACAGACAGAGACACAGACAGACACACATACCCCACAGACAGAGATACAGACGCAGACACAAACACACATACCCCACAGACAGAGATACAGACACAAACACACATACCCCACAGACAGAGATACAGACGCAGACACAAACACACCTACCCCACAGACAGAGATACAGACACAGACACAAACACACATACCCCACAGACAGAGATACAGACGCAGATACAAACACACATACCCCACAGACAGCGACACAGACATCCAAGAGACCCAAGCACACAATTCATACAGCCACAGGTGCCCATATCCCAGAGAAACTGGGATATTGGCACACATATCCCACAAACACACACAGACTAAGATACTTTTATCCGAGAAACACACACAGACACTGACACCCCAGACACACTTATCCCAGGGACACAGACACGGACAAGTGAACAGAGTTGTAAAAGTGGAGAATATCTCGAGTCACACAGTTATTCTCAGTGAAGGTTTGGATCCTTATTTACTGTGCAGTTGGTGTGATTGCAGTTTGTTGCAGCTTCAAGCTATCTACCAGTTAGACAGGTGTTCAGGGAACACTGATCACCCACCCAGAGAGGGTGGAAGCAAGTCTGGCCCCACTCCCCTCCTTCCTTTAACCCATAAACTGTCTCCGACCGCCTGCCCCAGACACTTTGATGTTGCTTTTTAACAACCTGCACCACACAGTCCCCGGAAACAGACAGGCTATGTATAAACTATTTGCTCAAGTGGTTCCACCTAACACCCCGACACCACCTCCCCTCCCCCCACCAAACCCCCCACCCTCTCCCTCTCTTATCCACCTCCCTCAAAAGGTGGTCTTTGTCCCCAGAACTGGAACGGTGGTGCAGCAGTAGAGTTGCAACCTTACAGCACCAGGGACCCAGGTTCGATCCTGACTATGGGTGCTTGTCTGTACGGAGTTTGTACGTTCTCCCCGTGACCGCGTGGGTTTTCCCCGGCCACCTCTGGTTTCCTCCCGCACTCCAAAGACGTGCAGGGTTGTAGGTTGATTAACTCGGTAAAGATAGTAAATTGTCCCTAGTGTGTGTAGGATAGCACTAGTGTACGGGGTGATCGCTGGTCGGTGTGGACTTGGTGGGCCGAAGGGCCTGCTTCTGCACTGTATCTAAACTAAACTAAACTGGCATTTTAAACTAAACTAACCCCTACCATTCCCTGAACCTTTGCAACTGGTCTAAAACGCCGCAGGGCAGCAAGACTCCTGACGGGCACCCGAAAAAGGGACCACATCACCCCGATCCTGGCCTCTCTCCACTGGCTCCCCTTGCGGTTCTGAATACATTTCAAGATGCTTCTTTATGTCTACAAAGCCCTTAACGGGCTCGCCTCCACCTACATCAAAAGTCTGCTTACCCACCACACCACCTCCAGGCCCCTCAGATCGGCCGACTTGGGGTTACTGAACATCCCGGGGTCTAGGCATAATCTCAGGGGCGACCGTGCCTTTGCGGTTGCAGCCCCTAGACTGTGGAACGGCATCCCTCTTCCCATCAGAACTGCCCCCTCCATCGACTCCTTTAAGTCGAGACTAAAAACTTATCTTTACTCCCAAGCCTTTCTTGATGTCCTCTGAGGGAGGGCTACATGTATGTATTTATGGATGTACTTAATTTATGAACCACTGTTGTATAACGTCAGTACCTCCACCAATGTAAAGCACTTTGGTCAACGAGTTGTTTTTTAAATGTTCTATAGAAATAAAAGTGACTCGACTTGACTTGCAGTGGACAGGCTGCATGTTTGGAGGGGGTCACCGTGATTCCGCCTGTTCAAATAGGCAGACAGACATAAGCTGGGGGAAGCAAGAAGTGTTTTTGTTTTACAAGGCTCCCGCCCAGCAGCTGGTCCACATTCCCTGGCCTTCCGCAAATCTTTTTGTTCGTCCAACTTATTGGGCAGTAATTCCCAACCCCTTGACTGCCATTTCTCGTTGGGTGTTTCCGATTCCTTGGAAAGCAACAGAGGATGTTTTAAAACATGAATGGAAGAGGGAGTGGAGATGTTCACGTTATAATTACACGCCTCTCCTGGGTCTGGATTCCCAAACCACCTTCAATTAACTCCTGATAGACACAAGAAGCTGGAGTAACTCAGCAGGTCAGATAGCCTCTGTGGAGAAAAGGAATGGGTGACGTTTCGGGTCAAGACCCTTCTTCAGACTCTCTTTCCCACACTAGGTTTACCAGGAACGCATTGCACCCGTCTCTCCTCCTGTCATAAGGTCATAAGTGATAGGAGCAGAATTAGGCCATTCAGCCCGCCAAGTCTAGTCCGCCAGTCAATCATGGCTGATCCATCTCTCCCTCCGAACCCCATTATCCTGCCTTTTCCCGATAACGCCCGACACCAGTACTAATCAAGAATGTCATCGGTCCTCGCCTGTGTCTTGCTTGTCTCTCCTCGCTGATTCTTAGTTTCCTATTTCCAAAGATAGACACAAAATGCTGGAGTAACTCAGTGGGTCAGGCAGCATCTCTGAAGAGAAGGAATGTGTGACGTTTTGGGTCGAGACCCTTCATCAGATTGCCTTTCTGAAGAAGTTCTGTTGCAGTCTCAGACACAGTCTGAGGAAGGGTCCCGACCCAAAACGGCCACTGTTCCTTCTCCACATAGAAATGCAGCCCGACCTGCTGAGTTATTCCAGCACTTTGTATCAATCTTCGGTATAAGCCAGCATCTGCAGTTCCTTCCTGCATATTTCTTCCTTCCGTTGCTTTTCAGAATTTTCTTTTAACAGAATCATCTGTACGTTTTGACACAATAGCGAGTCAGATAACACGTGCCGGATCCGAGATTCCTTCCACCTGCTCCTTTCCATCAGCTGTTTCTGACTATTTAGTATCGGGTA
Organism: Leucoraja erinaceus; assembly: GCF_028641065.1. Taxonomy (NCBI): domain Eukaryota; kingdom Metazoa; phylum Chordata; class Chondrichthyes; order Rajiformes; family Rajidae; genus Leucoraja; species Leucoraja erinaceus. The sequence goes on along the minus strand of NC_073386.1, from coordinate 60,745,394 downwards.
ATTCGGGGGGTCATTTTGATTTCTTGTTGTCCAAACAATAGATGAAATCTCTTTAAAATGGACTTTCTAACGGCTCTGAGGTGCTTAATGTGATTGGTTGTGGAGAGGAATAAATGTGTGTCTTGTGGTTGTGGGAATAATACAAATGGTGGATTGTTCCGCAGATGTGGATTTAAATGGAGCAATTGTCGGCTGGATGTTTACACCATTCTTCCCAAAGGCAGTTCATGTTAATTCATTGACTAATGTTCTCCCTGAGCCTTGGTAAGAAGGATGAGTGAAAATCTGGCCCCAAGTAGATCAAGTTTGAGATAATCCAAATCTAGTTGGTTTGATTAAAATCAGCTTTGCTTTGCTCCTGCTCCCCCCCCGAGATGTTTGATGTACTCATTTCATTAAATGCCAGACATTGTGGAAACTGGAGCAGCGCTGAATCCGACTAGGCATTCGGCTGTGGCTGGCTGTTTAAAAAGGATTGGGTTCTGTCGAGCAGCTTAACACGAAGCACTAATCCAAGGCTGGATCTTTATTTCATGCACCTGTTCACTTGTATTTTAATTTTCCATGAGATGATACAAGACTGTGTGCTAGCAGTGAGCAACAATTTATTTCAAACCTCTTCAATTAGATTCAATGAAATCCCAGTGTGCAGAGCCTGCACAGAATGAACAAAGACAATTCTTCACAGGAGAGAGGGCTCTGGAATTTGTAATTACGTTACATGTTATCCTTCATCCAGTATCTGTACACTGTGGACGGCTTGACTGTAATCATGTATGGTCTTTCTGCTGACTGGATAGCATGCAGCAAAAAAGCATTTCACTGGGCCTTGGTACACGTGGCAATAAACTAAAGTAGTTTAGGGTGGCACATGGCGCAGTGGTAGAGTAGCTGCCTTACAGCGCCAGAGACCCAGTTTCGATCCTGACTACGGGTGCTGTCTGTCTGTTTGTGCGTTCTCCCCGTGACCTGCGTGGGTTTTCTCTGGGATCTCCGGTTTCCGCCCACACTCCAAAGGCATACAGATTTGTAGGTTAATTGGCTTGGTATAATTGTAAATTAGTCCTAGTGTGTGTAGGATAATGTTAATGTGCGGGGATCGCTGGCCAGCGCGGACTCGGTGGGCCGAAGGGACTGTTTCTGCACTGTTTTTCCAAACTAAACTAACCATTTTGAAGAGCATGTGAAAAATACAAGTGTTTGAACATATTGAACGCAATTGTTTGTCTGTAGTTCGATTGTAGTTTTTAGGCTGTCAAATGTCCTCCTGCTTCAGTTATAGTCCATCAGAAGCAGGTCCATGCCTGTAGTCTGACAGATATTCTCGATGCAGGAGCCTCAGTTGCCCAGACCGGTGAAATATGTCGCCTAATGCCACTGATATCTGTGACTGCTTGGACACTGAGGATAGACACAAAAATGCTGGAGAAACTCAGCGGGTGAGGCAGCATCTATGGAGCGAAGGAAATAGGCGATGTTTCGGGTCCAAACCCTTCTTCAGACTTCAATATGAGTAATGTCAACTATAGTTAGTTAAAGTCCAGGACCTGCCTCTAGACAAAGTCTCTGTATCTTATGACAGACCCCTCCTGCATGCTTTCAGTACAGCCCCTCAGCAGTGCTCTTTATAGATGATGCCGCCATAGGTACAACCTACGCAGGGAGTTTCTTAGCAGGCGATGACTCAAACAGCACAGCTTTGATGGGGGACTTCTCCACAGGCCTTACAGGGGATTTTACCATCACACCGTCCTCACTGGTGGTTCTTTCACAGGTATAGAGACAAGATCCTGATCCCAGGACCGCTCACGGTCTGCTGTCACATGTCCATCAATTCAACAATCGTATCCATCCATCGAACTTGCTGCGATCCAATCAGCAATAGTGATTGATCCAAACTTGATCCATGTGACAACAAACTAAACTAAACTATATACCCATTATCTTGGTCCTCTCATCAATTTCTGTCCAAGATGATCTCAGCCGCTTGATCCTGGCAGAAATCTTGTTTTTAATTGATTTTTTTAATTGGTAGATAGAGACAACATTTGGTTCATATCCATTATTTTTTTATTTTAAAGTTGCCCTGAAGTTGCATCAGCCGGCATTGTACTGATCACAAACCTTTTGCTTATCACTGCAATAGAGTCAGCCAGTGCAGAAACAGGCCCTTCGGCCCAAATTGTCCATGCTGACCAACATGCCCCATCTACGTTAGTCCCACCTGCCTGTGTTTGACCCACATCCCTTGAAACCTCTCCTGTCCATGTACCTGCTCGCGTATCTTTAAATGTTGATTTTCTACCTGCCTCGATTACTCAATCATCGCCTTCCTCTGGTAGATTTTGTGCAGTAATTCACAGTCAATAGAGGGCTGCCACACATGTTTCCAGGCTGGGGCGGGAGGAGGTATACTTAGATTGGACCTTGCTTGTCTCGAGAGGCGGCACAGTGGTGCAGCGATAGAGTTGCAGCCTCGCAGTGCCAGTGACCCGGGTTCGATCCTGACCATGGATGCTACGGAGTTTGCATGTTCTCCCTGTGACCAGGTGGGTTTTCTCTGGGTGTTCCAGTTTCCATACTCCAAACACGTGCAGGTTTGAAGGTTAATTGGCTTGGGTCAAATTGTCCCCAGTGTGTAGGATAGTGTTAATGTGCGGGGATCGCTGGTCAGTGCGGACTCGATGGGCCGAAGGTCCCGTTTCCGTGCTGTATCTCCACACTAAACTACAGAGCTGTTTAAAGTGCAAACCTATTGTTACCTAACTGTCAATTATAGCTTTTGAGAAATCTCATGACAGACAGGGATGTTTCTGCCTGATCCTTCCTGTTGTCAGCTTTACAGCTGCTATCAAAGCCTCTGATGCATAAACACTCGTCCTTTTATGTCCTAAAATTACAGGGTGTGAAGAGCAAACTCCAATGGCAGTCAGGATGGGAAAACAAGATATCAGGGTCATAAAAGAGATGATAGGGTGTATGCCTAAGCAATATCTTCTGATTATGGTTTTAACAAGCTGGAAGTTAGCTTTGTAGATGTTTTCCCTGCCACAGCAGATAAATTGTATCAGATAGACTCAAAACAACATTGATGTCGACACAGGAACTGCAGGTGCAGGAATCTTGTGTAGAACACAAAATGCTTCACTATTTCAGCGGGTCAGGCAGCATCTCTGGAGGAAATGGATAAGTGATGTTATGGATTGGGTTCTTCTTCAGAGCTGTCCTGACCCAAATTGTTACCTATCCATGTTCTCCAGAGATGTTGCCTGACCCTCTGAGTCACTCCAGCACCCTGTGAAACGTCACCTATCCATGTTGTCCACAAATGCTGCCTGACCCGCTGAGTTACTCCAGCACTCTGTGAAACGTCACCTATCCATGTTGTCCACAAATGCTGCCTGACCCTTTGAGTTACTCCAGCACTCTGTGAAACGTCACCTATCGATGTTCTCCACAGATGCTGCCTGACCCACTGAGTTACTCCAACATTCTGTGAAACGTCACCTATCCATGTTCTCCACAGATGCTGCCTGACCCACTGAGTTACTCCAGCACTCTGTGAAACATCACCTATCCATGTTCTCCACAGATGCTGCCTGACCCACTGAGTTACTCCAGCACTCTGTTTCAAACATTGATGTTACTGGTCTGCAGCTATTTGAAGAGATGGCTTTCAATCTGCAGTGATAGGGTTGCATTTTAAAGGCGTTCTTCCAGATGCTACATCAGACCATGATTGCATTTGCTCCTTTAGGTGAATGTGAAATTCCCATGCCACTATTCGAGGTGCTGTAATGGGTTTATTCCTGGTGTTCCGGTGAATATTTATCCTTCAAGTGGCATCCCTTGGGATAGTTTGCAGTGTAGTTTGTGGAATGCAGCAGTGTGCACATGCTTCTGCCCTTCCCTGCCTCGCAACATTAACGATGTTTCCCAAACATTGGACAGTGCGCTGACACATTGTGAGATTGTGAAGTGCAAACTATTCCCACAACGCGGGGACAGCTGAAAGCTTGCTGTACATTAAACGTTACAGCAAAGCTAGTATGTGTGGCAGTTTCTGTGTGTTTTAGGGCAGATGTAGGTGACAATTTTCCATTTACATCTAAACTGAGTCAACGACCTAATGTTTCATTCTGAACTATGAACCGTGTCTGAAGAAGGGGCTCAACCCCAAACATCACTTATTCCTTTTCTCCAGAAATGCTGTCAGAACTTCTCTAACTTGCAATGACCCATGGTCTCCCTCTCTCTCCAACCCTCCCTATCCTAGTTCTGTGACCAACTGTCCATCTGATTGGGTTTTATTTCTGTATGCTCCGTTGTCAGCTTCCCCGAGCTAACAATGGTCTATTCTACATTATCCTTTGTCCCCTTTGATGACTCGTTTTCACACCGTACCCTTCCATATCTCTGACTCCCTCTTCCCCGACTCTGTCTGAAGAAGGGTCTCGACCCGAAACGTCACCCATTCCTTCTCTCCAGAGCTGTTGCCTGTCCCGCTGAGTTACTCCAGCATTTTGTGTCCATCATCAGTACAAACCAGCATCTGTCGTTCCTTCCTACACAGGCTATCTGCCCCGCTGAGTTATTCCAGCATTTTGTGTGTCTAAACGGTTTAACCTGTTCAATCAGTGCCGTGGGTCGGCACTGTGACTGCATACCCACCTTTCCTAGGGCTGCTTTCCACCTGGGTTATTAAATATAATTTAAGGGAGCAAATCACACTCTGATGATCTTACTAAGTGTGTCCAGTCACTCGATGCAGGGATTAGTACTAAAGGAAATTCCAATTGAATTTGTCATTTAATTAGTCACGTTATGCTATTCATTTGGGGCTTTTTATTTTATAAGCCTGTCCAATCAGTGGTGAGATGAAGTAGTTGCTGTGCTGAACCCAGTGACATGCAGCTTGCTTTCTTTCATTGCTGAGTCTTTGTGAACTCACTCACCCCTGCTGTGCTCATGAGATAGGGATGGTTCACACTGCAGACAATGGAACTAGTGTAGTGCACCATGCAACTCTGAGTACAGCATTGACTCCACAGAGTGGGCTCTAACACGGCAAAATGAGAACACTGCTCTGATTATTTCACTTACTGTATGTTGTGGGTGAACTTTAAAGGGCCTGTCCCACTATACGAGTTTACCCAAGAGCTCTCCCGAGTTTAAAAAAAAACTAACTCGTGGTAAGTACGTAGAATGTACGTAGCGGGTACGTCGGAGCTCGGGGACGTCTCTTAGCGGCTCGTAACACTAACGGCAGGTGTTCAGGAAACGCGGTAAGCTCGTGAAGATTTTCCAACATATTGAAAAATGTCCACGGGAGCCCCGAGTACCCACGAGCGGTTATTACCGTAATTCTCAGAGTTCGAATCAGGGGAAACTCGGGAGAGCTCTTGAATTACCTAGTACAGTGGGACAGGCCCTTAAGGCATGCAAAACAGAGAATGTACATCGTTCACCTTTAGTTTAGTTTAGAGATACAGCACTGAGACAGGCCCTTCGACCCACCTAGTCCATACCGGCTAGAGATCCCGCACACTAACGCCACCCCACACAGACTAGGGACGGTTTACAATTATACCGAGCCAATTAATCTACAATCCTGAACATCTTTGGAGTGTGGGAGGAAACCAGAGATCCCGGAGAAAATCCTTGCGGGTCACGGGGAGAATGCAAAAATCACCGTGCAGACAGCACCCGTAGTCAGGATCAAACCCGGGTCTCTGGCGCTGCAAGGTAGCAACATTACCACTGCACCATCATGCCGCCCTAACTGTGACCATTCAGTAAGAAATATCGCTGGTAGAATATTTAGGCTGTGACTATTATCAACATGTTGGGATAAACTATCAGCCTTGTCTGACAAGGTGAAAGGAATTAGCTGAACACTACTTATTAATCTAATAGGTTTCAGCAATGTGGTTTCATTATTTAACATGTTCATTTAGTTTACATAGAAACATAGAAAATAGGTGCAGGAGCAGGCCATTCGGCCCTTCAAACCAGCTTCGCCATTCAATATGATCATGGCAGAGCATCCAAAATCAGTACCCCATTCCTGCTTTTTCCCCATAACTCTTGATTCCGCTAGCCCAAAGAGATAAATTTAACTCTCTCTTGAAAACATCCAGTGAATTGGCCTCCACTGCCTTCTGTGGCAGAGAATTCTGCAGATTCACAACTCTCTGGGTGAAGACGTTTTTCCTCATCTCAGTGCTAAATAGCCTACCCCGTATTCTTAAACTGTGACCCCTGGTTCTGGACTCCCCCAACATCAAACCATTTTTCCTGCATCTACCCTGTCCAATCCTCTTCGAATTTTATATGTTTCTATAAGATTCCCACTCATCCTTATAAATTCCAGGGAATACAGGCCCAGTCGACCCATTCTTTCATCATATGTTAGCCCCACCATCCCAGGATTTAGTTTATTGTCAAGTGTACCAAGGTACAGTGATGAGCTTTTTTGTTGCGTTCAATCCAGTCAGTGGAAAGACAATACATGCATGCAATCAAGCCATTCATAGAAACATAGAAAATAGGTGCAGGAGTAGGCCATTCGGCCCTTCAAGCCTGCACCGCCATTCAGTATGATCATGGCTGATCATCCAACTCAGTATCCTGTACCTGCCTTCTCTCCATACCCCCTGATCCCTTTAGCCACAAGGGCCACATCTAACTCCCTTAAATATAGCTATTCACAGTATATAACAAACATGATCAAGGGTATAATGTGATTTGTGCTTAGAGCAAGATAAAGTCCGATGAAGGATAGCCGAGGGTCTTCAATGTTAATGTCATACAGCACGGAAACAGGCCCTTCATCCAATTCATCCATGCCGAACTAATGCCTCATCTACATTAGTCCCATTTGGCCCATGTCCCTCTGAAACTTCCCTATCCATATACAGTACCTGTCCATGTATTTTAAATGCTCTCAACTACCTCGAAGATTTTTCATATCATGGGTTCAGTATCTTTTCTGGACATTTGCTGCTATGTGATTGGTTAAAGAAAATAACATAGAAACATAGAAATATAGAAATTAGGTGCAGGAGTAGGCCATTCGGCCCTTCGAGCCTGCACCACCATTCAATATGATCATGGCTGATCATCCAACTCAGTATCCCGTACCTGCCTTCTCTCCATACCCCCTGATCCCCTTAGCCACAAGGGCCACATCTAACTCCCTCTTAAATATAGCCAATGAACTGGCCTCAGCTACCCTCTGTGGCAGAGAGTTCCAGAGATTCACCACTCTCTGTGTGAAAAAAGTTCTTCTCATCTTGGTTTTAAAGGATTTCCCCCTTATCCTTAAGCTGTGACCCCTTGTCCTGGACTTCCCCAACATCGGGAACAATCTTACTGCATCTAGCCTGTCCAACCCCTTAAGAATTTTGTAAGTTTCTATAAGATCCCCCTCTCAATCTCCTAAATTCTAGAGAGTATAAACCAAGTCTATCCAGTCTTTCTTCATAAGAAAGTCCTGACATCCCAGGAATCAGTCTGGTGAACCTTCTCTGCACTCCCTCTATGGCAATAATGTCCTTCCTCAAATTTGGAGACCAAAACTGTACGCAATACTCCAGGTGTGGCCTCACCAAGACCCTGTACAACTGCAGTAGAACTTCCCTGCTCCTATACTCAAATCCTTTTGCAATGAAAGTTAACATACCATTCGCTTTCTTTACTGCCTGCTGCACCTGCATGCCTACCTTCAATGACTGGTGTACCATGACACCCAGGTCTCGCTGCATCTCCCCCTTTCCCAATCGGCCACCATTTAGATAATAGTCTGCTTTCCCGTTTTTGACACCAAAATGGATAACCTCACATTTATCCACAGTATACTTCATCTGCCAAACATTTGCCCACTCACCCAGCCTATCCAAGTCACTTTGCAGTCTCCTAGCATCCTCCTCACAGCTAACACTGCCCCCCCAGCTTAGTGTCATCTGCAAACTTGGAGATATTGCCTTCAATTCCCTCATCCAGATCATTAATATATATTGTAAATAGCTGGGGTCCCAGCACTGAGCCTTGCGGTACCCCACTAGTCACTGCCTGCCATTGTGAAAAGGACCCGTTTACTCCTACTCTTTGCTTCCTGTTTGCCAGCCAGTTCTCTATCCACATCAATACTGAACCCCCAATGCCTTGTGCATTAAGTTTGTATACTAATCTCTTATGTGGGACCTTGTCAAAAGCCTTCTGGAAGTCCAGATACACCACATCCACTGGTTCTCCCTTATCCACGCTACTAGTTACATCCTCGAAAAATTCTATAAGATTCGTCAGACATGATTTACCTTTTGTAAATCCATGCTGACTTTGTCCAGTGATTTCACCACTTTCCAAATGTGCTGCTATCCCATCTTTAATAACTGACTCTAGCAGTTTCCCCACTACCGATGTTAGACTAACTGGTCTGTAATTCCCCGTTTTCTCTCTCCCTCCCTTCTTAAAAAGTGGGGTTACGTTTGCTACCCGCCAATCCTCAGGAACTACTCCAGAATCTAAAGAGTTTTGAAAGATTATTACTAATGCATCCACTATTTCTGGAGCTACTTCCTTAAGTACTCTGGGATGCAGCCTATCTGGCCCTGGGGATTTATCGGCCTTTAATCCATTCAATAACCATGCATAAATCTAGCAGGGATTGGTCTAATTTAGCAATTCCTTGCAGTGTTTAGTCTTAAACATTCTATTCACTGTGAATTGCAGTTTCAATTTGATAAAGAGCATACAAAATGATATAACAAGCAAGATTAGGAGACCAAAACTGTACGCAATACTCCAGGTGTGGTCTCACCAAGACCCTGTACAACTGCAGTAGAACCTCCCTGCTTCTATAGTCAAATCCTTTTGCTATGAATGCTAACATACCATTCGCCTTCTTCACTGCCTGCTGCACCTGCATGCCTACTTTTAATGACTGGTGTACCATGACACCCAGGTCTCGTTGCATCTCCCCCTTTCCTAATCAGCCACCATTCAGATAATAATCTACTTTCCTATTTTTGCCACCAAAGTGGATAACCTTACATTCATCACAAGATCTCGGAGAAAACCCTCAATCACAGGGAGAACGTACAAACTCCATACAGACATGGTTGTAGTCATATAGCATGGACACAGGCCATTCGGCCCAACTGGAAAAAGGGTTCTGACCAGAAAAGTCACCCATCGTTTTTCTCCAGAGATGCTGCCTGACCCGCTGAGTTACTCCAGCACTGTGTCCACCTTCAGCCCAACACATCCATGCCGATCAAGATGCCCCATCTACGCTAATCCCACCTGCCCACATATGACCCATATCCTTCTCAAACTATGTACCTGTGCAAATGTCTTTTAAGAAGGCTCGTTACCACATTCGATGGCAATTGGGGAATAGATTATATGCTGTTGAATCGTGCATTAGCCGTTCCATCAGAGGAGAGGTGGGAGGTCTCTGCAGACTGTCCAGTGTGTAATTCTATTCACTATTATTATTATTATTATTATTATTATTATTATTCATAAATGAGGTAGTGTGCTCCAGCATGCAACAACCTCAGGCAATCCTCAGGCTGGCCAATGCTGATGGGGTAGAGTGAGCTTCAGACCATGGAACTGCCAAGTCCTACAAGGGTGGGTCAAACTTCAAGCCTTGGCATCCGGTGAGCTGAACATTCTTGGAGCTACCACCAACTGGAACTGCACCATCGCACCAACACTGATTCCAACACACGACTAATGTGGATCAGAGGGTGGGCATACTGCAGAGAAATGACTCCGTTCTTGACATCCCAAAGCCACGTCATCACCCGCCAGACACAAGGCCATGAATAGTGAAAGGCTTGGATAGAGTGGATGTGGAGAGAATGTTTCCACTAGTGGGTCGAGGACCAGCGGGCACAGCCTCAGAATTAATGGACATTATTTTAGGAAGGAGATGAGGAGGAAAGTCTTCCTAAAATGATGTCCAGTCAGAGGGTGGTGAATCTATGGAATTCATTGCCGCAGAAGGCTGTGGAGGCCGTCAATGGATATTTTTAAGGCAGAGATAGATAGATTCTTGATTAGTTCGGGTGTCAGGGGTTATGGGGAAAAGACGGTGTTGAGGGGCGAGTTAGATCAGCCATGATTGAATGGCGGAGTAGACTTGATGGGCAGAATGGCCTAAATTCCCTCCTATCACTTATGCCCTACAAGGGTGAGTCTAACCTCAACCCTTGGCATTCAGTGCCTGAACATTCTTGGAGCTACTGCCAACCTGGAAACGTGATTGCACCCATCGCTCCAATGCTGTTGTGGATCAGAGGGAGGCCATCCGGCAAAGAAACAACTCAGTTCCTGACATCCCAAAGCCATGTCATCACCCACCATGAACAAGGCAGGAATGCACGGAATATTTTCTGCCCACCTGGATGAGCTTCAACAAGGTGTACAAAGCCCCCAGTCTGAAGAAGGGTCTCGAGCTACAGGGAGAGAGAGGTTGGGCAGACTGGGACTCTACTCCCTATCCGCCACTGGTGTACAGAGACCACAATGTATGGCTTTAAGCTGGGCAGGCTGCAGAGAAGATTTACGAGGATGTTGCCGGGATCAAGGGTCTGAGCTACGGGGAGAGGTTGGGCAGACTGAGACACTATTTCTTCTAGCACAGGAGGATGAGGAGTGATCTCATATAGGTGAGGGGAATACAGAGGGTGATAGATGGATAGAATAGATAGTATTTTACCCAGAGTAGGAAAATCAAGAACGAGAACATATTAGTTTCAGCCGAGAGGAGAAAGATTTAATAGGAACCCGAGGGGCAACTTTTTCACACAGAGGGTGGTGGGTGTATGGAACGAGCTGCCAGAGGAGGTGGTTGAGGTGGGTACTATAACAGCATTCATACGACATTTGGACAGGTACATGGATAGGAATGGTTTAGAGGGGGATGGGCCAAATGCAGGCACATCCCAAAGACGTACAGGTATGTAGGTTATGTGGCTTCCCTAAATTGTCCCTTGTGTGTAGGATAGAACTAGTGTACAGGTGACCTCTGGTCGACATAGACTCGGTGGGCCGAAGGGCCTGTTTCCAGGCTGTATATAACCATATAACAATTACAGCACGGAAACAGGCCATCTCGACCCTTCTAGTCCGTGCCGAACACGTATTCTCCACTAGTCCCATATACCTGCGCTCAGACCATAACCCTCCATTCCTTTCCCGTCCATATAACTATCCAATTTATTTTTAAATTATAAAAACAAACCTGCCTCCACCACCTTCACTGGAAGCTCATTCCACACAGCCACCACTCTCTGAGTAAAGAAGTTCCCCCTCATGTTACCCCTAAACTTCTGTCCCTTAATTCTCAAGTCATGTCCTCTTGTGTGAATCTTCCCTACTCTCAGTGGGAAAAGCTTGTCTCTGAGGGCAGCATGGTGGCGCAGCAGTTGCTGCCTTACAGTGCTTAAAACCCCAGAGACCAGGGTTCGATCCTGATCATGGGTGCTGTCTGCACGGAGTTTGTATGTTCTCCCTGTGACCGCGTGGGTTTTCTCTGAGATCCACACACATTCCAAGGACATACAGGTTTATAGGTCTGAAGAAGGGTTTCGGCCCAAAACGTTGCCTATTTCCTTCGCTCCATAGATGCTGCTGCACCTGCTGAGTTTCTCCAGCTTTTTTGTGTACCTTCAGGTTTATAGGTTAATTGACGGTATAAATGTAAATTGGCCCTAGGATAGCATTAATGTACGGAGATCACTGGTTGGTGTAGACTCGGTGGGCCGAAGGGCCTGTTTCCACGCTGTATCTCTAAACTAAACTAAACTAAATGAGACAAGCTTAGATGGAGCATCTTGGGCGGCAGGTAACTGAACAGAGCTAAGGTCCTTCACCATCAACAAGAGGGAGCAACATTTGGTTCTGTTATGAGTGAGTACATCCTGATCTTTAACACTAACATGCTGACTGGTCCAATGGTGATGGTTCCTGTTCCAGATGAATGTCATGGCAAAATAAAAGATAGACACAGTGTGCTGGAGTAACTCAGCAGGTCAGGCAGCATCTGTGGAGAACATGGATAGGTGACGTTTCACAGAGTGCTGGAGTAACTCAGCGGGTCAGGCAACATCTCTGGAGAACATGGATAAATTACAATTTGGGTCAGGATTGGTCACAGGAGGATCCCAATCCAAAACATCACCTATCCATGTCCTCCACAGATGCTGCCTGGCCCGCTGAGATCCTCCAGCACTTTGTGTTCCACACAGTATTCCAGCATCTGCAGTTCCTTGTGCATTTTGTGTCTAACTTTAGTGTAAAGTTCTTTCCTACACTCATGGTAACATAAACATAGAGGGCAGGTGAGAGGGGAGAGATTTAAGGGGGACCTCAGGGGCAACTGATTCACTCAGAGATTCGTCCGTATCTGGAATGAGCTGCCGGAGGAAGCTACAAAAGTGGATACAATCACAAATTTCAGACATATGTATAGATGGGAAGGGTGTAGAGGGCTATGGGACTGGGACTGCAGGGAAATGGGACTGGTCCAGCACGTCAACTGAGTCGGCATGAACAAGGCGGGCCGAAGGGTTTATTTCTGTGCTGTACAGCTCGGACTCCATGCAACGCAGTCCATGAGGAATTGAAAATTTGCTGCGGATTTTTATGTCATCATTTGATTAATTTAAAAAAAATCTCCACCCAATTAACCTGCACACAAGTAAAACAATGATGGGTTTAAAAAGTAGTGAGTGTGGGTTTTAGAATTGAGTTATTTTAATAGTGCGGCAGGGTGGCGCAGCGGTAGAGTTGCTGCCTCACAGTGACAGAGACCCAGGTTCCATCCTGATTACGGGTGCTGTCGGTACGGAGTTTGCACGTTCTCCCCGTGACCTGCGTGCTGAGATCTTCGGTTTCCTCCCACACTCCAAAGACACACAAGTTTGTAGGTTAATTGGCTTGGTGTAAATGTAAAAACTGTCCCCAGTGTGTAGGGCGGTGTAAATGTGCGGGGATCGCTGGTCGGCACAGACTCAGTGGGCCGAAGGGCCTGTTTCCGTGCTGTATCTCGAAACTAAACTAACAGTTGGAAATGGAGCAAAATATGAGACTGGGCTGTAACTTAGTCCTGAAGAAGGGTCGCGGCCCGAAACATCACCCATTCCTTCTGTCCAGAGATGCTGCCTGTCCTGCTGAGTTACTCCAGCTTTTTGTGTCTATCTTCAGAAAATTAGAAAGCAGTTCAGATGGAACTCGGTAACTGAACATGTTTAATAGCAAGTAAACGACTCTGGAGTAGTGTTTCAGCAAGTACTTAGTGAACACTGGGCAGTCTATTGGCAACAATTACTGCATCACTGTTACATGATTATTTTACACACAGACTTGTCAAGCTGCCAGACATCACCTTGTGTTCAATGCACAGTCATTGCCAATATTACCTCTGTTAAATATGATGTGATAACTTCAGGATCCAACTAAGATCTCGAATTGTCTACTTCCACAGCCGTTCGCAAAAGGATCTTGGACTATGGGGCACAAAGAAGCAAGTGGTTGGGCCAGAAGAATGTTTCAACTCTGCGATGAAGGTGCCCACTCCCTTCAAGGGAGTTCTGTCATAACACCATGTTCTGTGGATTACAGTAAAAGGTCAGCAAATATAGACAATTGATTGCAATTTTTAGACTCTTTGTCTTTGTGGTTTTATAGTGCAGAATCATCATGAAAGATACAACTAAATCAATATTGCCCATTTAACAGAGTTCCATTCAATTGAAAAGACACTAAGCTCGCACCATTATTTAAAAAAAATTATGATTTAAATTTTTTTATTTATTAGATGCCGTGTACAAAAATATAACCAGCGGCATATGACATAATACGGTTATTGTACAGCTTCAATTTTAATTTTTAACTAAAGATGAGAGAGAAGAAGAGAGAAAGAGCAAGAGAGAGAGAAAGTGGAATGTGCAAGGATAGAACCTCTAGACTACCAGAGTGGTGTACCCAAAGAGTGAGGAAGTAAAAGAAATAAGAAAGACGTAGAGAAATAAAAAGACACAAGCAGAAAGAAAAACAAAAGGTGATGATATACCTGCCTCACATCCCTCCCCACTCATCACCAAACCCATAATTAGATTTAGCTCCACAATTGTGTTGCACTATACTATCCTTGTAGTAAATCAATGACTGGTGTCCATGTCTTTGAAAAAATGCTCTGGTTTTTCTGCTAAGATAAGTCTCATATTTTCAAGATGTAGCATCTCAGACATGTTTGTAATCCACATTTTGAGAGTAGGGGCAGATGTATGTTACCAAAATTTGAGTATTAGTTTTTTTGCAGTTATCAGGCCATAATTGAGGAAAGGTCTTTGAAATATTGATAGCTCAGAGCAGGCTGCTGACATACCTAGAATGATCAATTCCATGGCGGGGCCCAGTTTTGTTTTTAATGTTTTTGAGGAATTTTCAAAAGTTCCTCTCCAGAAGTTTTGTCATTTTATGCAAGAGGCGAAGGAATGTGTTATAGTTGCTTCTTGAAGGAGACATTTGTCACAAATAGGAGATACATTTGGAAAGATCTTATTCAGTTTAGTCTTTGAATAGTAGAGTCTGTGCAGTATTTTAAATTGTATTAAAGTAAGCCCGCGCCATTATTACTCCAACTAATGCTATATTATTCTTCTAAAAACATTTCTATGTAAGTATACAAAAGTAAAAGGACAATGACTCTGCTGTCAGGTGGCTATGATCAAATATCTGACACTTGGGCTCAGCATGTACATTGGCAGAGGGCAGCACAGTGGTGCAATGGTAGAGTTGCTGCCTCACAGCACCAGAGACCCGGGTTCGATCCTGACTATGGGTGCTGTTTATACGTAGTTTGTACGTTCTCCCCGTGACACGCGTGGGATTTCTCCGGGTGTTTCGCTTTCCTCCCACACTCCAAAGACGTACAGTTTTGTAGGTTAATTGCCTTCAGTAAAATTGTAAATTGTCCCTAGTGTGTCGAGTAGTGCGAGTGTTGGCCGTTCACTGGTCGGCATGGACTTGGTGTGATTGAACGCTGTATCTTTAATCTTAAACGCACCCAGAATGTTAGAAATTTTCATTGAAGTATCCACATCTTCCATGAAGTTAAGGTGGGCCTTCACACGGATGGTGTTGACTTTATACTGAAGACAACCTCCGCACTCTCTCAGCTGCTGAAGTTATCTGAGTGACAAATTGACTGAAGAAGTTGACTCTGAATCAGACTCACTGAAAAATGTGGGTCCAGACAAGGTTTACGAGAATGATCTTTGGAATGAGTGGGTTAACATCTGATAAGCATTTGACGACACTGGGTCTCTACTCGCTGGATGAGAGGATGTTTCCACTAGTGGGAGATTCTAGGCCCAGAGGTCATAGCCTCAAATTTAAAGAACGTTCCTTTAGGAAGGAGATGAGGAGGGATTTCTATAGGGTGGTGAATCTATAGGATTCTTTGTCACAGGCCATAGAGTCGGAGATTATGGGGAGAAGACAGGAGAATGGGGTTAGGAGGGAGAAATAGATCAGCCATGATTCAATGGCGGAGAAGACTTGATGGGCCGAATGGCCTAATTCAACTCCTATCCCTTATGCCCTTATGATTAACACTATCCAACACACACTAGTGACAATTTTACATTTACACCAAGCCAATTAACCTGCAAACCTGTACGTATTTGGAGTGAGGGAGGAAACCGAAGATCTGAGATAAAATCCATGCAGGTCACGAGGAGAACGTACAAACTCCGTACAGACAGCACCCATAGTCAGGATCGAACCCGGCGATATTAAGTAATGCAGCAACTCTACCGCTGCGCCACCGTGCCGATCATATTGACCAACGTTCAAACTAATCAGGGAGATGTCACAGTGGAAACAATTTACCGTTAAGAGTAAAGAAAATGAATGTAGGTAATGAACTTAGTTTAGAATATCTCCTCATTATTTGACAGATGTAATTATTCAGCCACAAAACAGCTAGTTTTTTTGGCAACTGCAATATATATTTAATTTACTGTCAAATGAGAGGCACCAAACCTCTCATCTAAGAGCGGCTGCCAGCCTTGTCTCCGCACCGCAGTTGTTTGGTGTTTCATCTCCCTGTCCTAATCATGCTATTTAAATTACAGACTTGCACATGTCCCCAGTCACAGTGAGTGCTCTGCACTCTCTCCACTCTCTCATTACAGCCTGCCTCTCATCTTCTTTTCATGCTCCTCGGCTGCCTTCTGTGGAATATATCATCCCAGGCCCCTCAGCAGAGCAGGGCCCTCTCCCTACCTCTTTGAGGCAGCCTTGCAGGACAGCACCCCTCGCATTCCCAACACATCCTGGCTTCCTTTGAAGTGCTTTGAGGAATACAAAGCAAAGCTCAGGGCAGCTTCTGTGAATTGCCACTACATTCCCCCATGGCTGCTCCACATAATTAGAGAGGCTGCTGCTCACCTCTCTCTCTCTCTCTCTCTCTCTCTCTCTCTCTCTCTCTCTCTCTCTCTCTCTCTCTCTCTCTCTCTCTCTCTCTCACATCTCTCTCTCTCTCTTCTCTCGGCTCTCTCTCTCTCTCTCTCTCTCTCTCTCTCTCTCTTCTCTCTCTCCTCTCTCTCTCTCTCTCTCTCTCTCCTCTCTCTCTCTCTCTCTCTCTCTCTCTCTCTCTCTCTTGCTCTCTCCTCTCTCTCTCTCTCTCTCTCTCTCTCTCTCTCTCTCTCTCTCTCTCTCTCTCTCTCTCTCTCTCTCTACTCTCTCTCTCTCTCTCTCTCTCTCTCTCTCTCTCTCTCTCTCTCTCTCTCTCTCTCTCTCTCTCTCTCTCTCTCTCTCTCTCTCTCTCCCCTCTTCCCTCCTTCTCCATCCCTCTTTCTCTTCCCTCTTTTTCTCTCCCTCTCGTCTCCTCCCACTCTCACTTCTCCCTCCCTCTCCCTCTATCGCGCTCTCTCTCTCTTGTTGTCTCTTCTCTCTCACTGTCTGTCTTGCTCTTCCTCTGACTGTCCCCTCTCTCTTTACCCCCTCTCTCACTGCCCCTCGATCCCCCTCTCCCCCCCCCCCCCCCCCCCCCCCCCCCCCCCCCCCAGTGTTGTGTGTGAGAGGCAGGGTCTGAGTTTCCACCGCTCCAGTTTGGGTTGCACCCTTCCCCACCGATACATCAGTTGCTGTTGAGGCTGGGGCCTAGTTTCCTTCCCCACACCAGGCCTGCTGTCAGTTTTGCCACCTGCCTTGCATTCAGCTCAGCATTGATGACATGACTTGTCTTCCCCAGCTCTCCACCTCTCCTTGCCTGTGTCACTGCTCTGTTAGATCAATGGGCCTCTACGTTAATGCAAGATTTCCGTGGACATCTCCTTCAATTTCCATTGGCCTTGTTCCTCCTCGTTGTTGTGTATAACTTGCCCGTGCTCCATCCCGATTGTTCCCACCACATTGTCCCCTCCCGCCTCCCTACTCCAAGTTCAGTGTCGTTTATTGTCACGTGTACCGAGGGACAGTGGAAGGCTTTTGTTGCGTGCTAACCAGTCAGCGGAAAGACAATACATGATTACAATTCACAGTGTACGGATACATGATAAGGGAATAACGTTCAGTGCAAGGTAAAGCCAGCAAAGCCCGCTCAAGGGTAGTCCAAGTGTCCCCATTGAGGTAGATAATAGTTCAGGACTTCCCTTTCTTCCCAATCTTTGCAGCGCTCCCAGCGCACCCAGCACACACAAGGTGTGGTAGGAGCAGGCCAAGTTGGAATCTGTTCCTCTATTCCTTGAAGTGGTCTCTATTCCATGGTGCGCAGGAGGATGAGGGGTGATCTTACAAAGGTGTATAATATCGTGAGAGGAATAGATCAGGTAGCACAGAGTCTCTTGCCCAGAGTAGGGGAATCGAGGACCCGAGAACATAGGTTCAAGGTGAAGGGGAAAAGATTTAATAGGAATCTGAGGGGTAACTATTTCATACAAAGGGTGGTGGATGTATGGAACAAGCTGCCAGAGGAGGTAGTTGAGGCTGGGACTATCCCATCGTTTAAGAAACAGTTAGGTACATGGATAGGACAGGTTTGGAGGGATGTGGACCAAGCGCAGGCTGGTCGGACTAGTGTAGCTGGGACATGTTGGCCGGTGAGGGCAAGTTGGGACGAAGGGCCTGTTTCCACACTGTATCACTCTATGACTCTATGACTGGGTGTGCTGCCCCTCTACGAAAGGGCAGCACAGTGGCGCAGTGGTAGAGTTGCTGCTTTACAGCGCCAGACATCCGGGTTTGCTGTCTGTACGGAATTTGTACATTCCCCCTTTGACCACATGGGGTTTCTCCGGGTGCTGTGGTCTCCTCCCACATTCCAAAGACATGCAGTTTTGTAGTTTATTTTATTTTAGTTTAGTTTATTGTCACGTGTACCGAGGTACATTGAAAAGCTTTTTGTTGTGTGCTAACCAGTCAGTGGAAAGATGATACATGATTACAATCGAGCCATTCACAGTGTACAGATTCAACATTTGTGCATTGAGGTAAAGCCAGTAAAGTCTGATCAAAGACAGTCCGATCAAGGTAGGTTCATTGGCTTCAGTAAAAATTGCAAAATTGTTCCACATGAGTAGATCAGTACGGGCTGATCGCTGGTCAGCGCGGAGTCAGTGGGCCGAAGGGCCTGTTTCCGCACTGTATATCTAAAGTCTAAAGATTGCAATGGCTACCCCTCTGTTTCCAGGGTTGTGATATCCAGCTGTGATGCTCCTTGAAAATGGCAACACATTTATAGACCTGAGGCGTATCTGGAGCCTGGTCTTTTCCACTTGACGATTTGGCAAAAGCAGTGTTGTTGTTGGAATCGGGGTGGAATGTTTCAGCGGGGACTGAATGAGGAACTGCCTTGCTATAAATCTTCTGTCCAGAGTCGAGAGTGTTTAATGGTCATATGTACTGACAGTGGGAGAATGAAATTCTGACTTGCTGCAGCTAAACAGGCCGGTAAATACAATAGTACACTCATCAACCCATACCATTCATTATTAGTCAGTAATACCAGGTACGCAGACTGTAATAGTGCAAAACTGAAGTCCATCATGCAACCAGAACAAACATCACTGCAGATCATAGTTGCTGGGGTAGTGGTTAGTGTTGTGCAGTGCACAAGAGTCTACATACTCTGTACAAGACCATGTCAACAGTTCAATTCTACCATGAGTAATTATGAAGATATGACACAATATGCTGATGCAGTGGTAGAGTCTGTGGGCTTCTTGGCTTGGTAAAATTATAAATTGCCCCACATGTTTATGCTGGTCGGTGCGGACTCGGTGGGTCAAAGGGCTGTTTCCGCGCTGTATCTCTAAACTAAACTAAACTGAAGTGGAAAGTAAAAAAATGAAGCAATGAAGAATTGGATGCAAGACTTGAAGTGTTGAGATGTGAGATTTGCAAAATGATTTGTGCAATGACAATAGACAATAGGTGCAGGAGTAGGCCATTCGGCCCTTCGAGCCAGCACCGCCATTCAATGCGATCATGGCTGATCATCCACAATCAATATCCAATTCCTGCCTTCTCCCCATATCCCTCGATTCCACTATCTTTAATAGCCCTATCTAGCTCTCTCTTCAAAACATCCAGAGAACCTGCCTCCACCTGAGGCAGAGAATTCCAGACTCACAACTCTCTGTGTGAAAAAGTATTTCCTCATCTCCGTTCTAAATGGCTTATTCTTAAACTGTGGCACCTGGTTCTGGACTCCCCCAACATTGGGAACATGTTACCTGCCTCAAGTGTGTCCAAACCCTTAATAATCTTATATATTTCAATAAGATACCCTCTCATCCTTCTAAATTCCAGAGTACACAAGCCCAGCCGCTCCATTCAATCAACATATGACAGTCCCGCCATCCCGGGAATTAACCTGGTGAACCAACGCTGCACTCCCTCAATAGCAAGAATGTCCTTCCTCAAATTGGGAGACCAAAACTGCACACAATACTTCAGGTGTGGACTCACTAGGGCACTGTACAACTGCAGAAGGACCTCTTTGCTGCTATACTCAACTCCTCTTGTTATGAAGGCCAACATGCTATTTGCTTTCTTCACTGCCTGCTGTACCTGCATGCTTACTTTTATTGACTGATAAACAAGGACACCCAGATCTCGTTGTACTTCCCCTTTTCCTAACTTGACTCAATTTAGATAATAATCTGCCTTCCTGTTTTTGCCATCAAAGTGGATAAACTCACATTTATCCACATCTGCACATTCACCCAACCTGTCCACCATGCATCCTCATAGCACCCTCTTCACAGTTCACACTGCCATCCAGCTTTGTGTCATCTGCAAATTTGCTAATGTTACTTTTAATCCCTTCATTTAAATCTTTAATGTATATTGTAAATATCTGCGGTCCCAGCACCGAGCCTTGCGGTACTCCACTAGTCACTGCCTGCCATTCTGAAAGGGACCCGTTGATCCCTACTCTTTGTTTCCTGTCTGCCAACCAATTTTCTATCCATGTTAGCATCCTAACCCCAATACCATGTGCTCTAATTTTGCATACTAATCTCCTATGTGGGACCTTATCAAATGCTTTCTGTGAGAGATGAGGAGGTATTTCTTTAGTCGGAGCATGGTGAATCTATGGAATACATTGCCACAGAAGGCTGTGGAGGCGGTCAATTGATATTTTAAAGGCAGAGATAGATATATTCTTGATTAGTATGGGTGTCAGGTGTTATGGGGAGAAGGCAGGAGAATGGGGTTGAGCTAGATCAGGGAGAGCCATGATTGAATGGAGTAGACTTGATGGGCCAAAAGGTCTAATTCTGCTCCTATCACTTCTGAATATGAACCACCCCAGCTGTAAGCTTCATCAATTTCAATTTTCCACCATTCTGTTGTGTTCACCTTCTGTTTTTATTTTACACTAAGGTTTGAGATCACATGAGCAGTTCATAACTCCTTTGTACTGAACTTGATAAAATGCTCCAGCCTTCGGCTTGGAAACGTAACTCGATAATGTTGTCCTGCTGTAGAAACAAAGAACTGCAGATGCTGGTTAATAGGACAGTCTGAAGAAGTGTCTCGACCCGATACATTACCTATTCCTTCTCTCCAGAGATGCTGTCTGTCCCACTGAGTTATACCAGGTTTTGTGTCTATCTTCAGTTTAAACTAGCATCTGTAGCTCCTTCCTGCACAAAGGTTTCACAGAGTGCTGGAGTAACACAGCAGGTCAGGCAGCATCTCTGGACAACACGGATAGGTAACATTTTGGGTCAAGACTCTTCTTCAGACTGATGTTTTGGGTCCAGATCTTCTCGATGCGAAATGTCACCTATCCATGTTCTCCAGAGATGCTGCCTGACCCGCTGAGTTACTCCAGCACTCTGTGAAACGTCACCCTATCCATGTTCTCCACAGATGCTGCCTGACCCGCTGAGTTACTCCAGCACTCTGTGAAACGTCACCTATCCATGTTCTCCACAGATGCTGCCTGGCCCGCTGAGTTACTCCAGCACTTTTGTATAATTTTGTTTTTAATATTGTCCCTACGTTTTCCATTAGATGTTGTTGCATGGACTTGGCGTCCACACCTGCTTTAGATTCCAACCTCAGTTGAACATGATCCATGCCATGCTGGTTTCGGCTCTGGGGAAACAAGCTGAGACTTCCTTGGTTTCGGACTATATTTAGTGTTAGGATTTCAGTGCCTGCTGGCCTATTTTCTTCAAAAAGACATCTGCTTCTGAGTAAAGTCAGGGAAGTCGCCCCTGGGGTTCCAGCCTGCTCTCAGCAACTTGGAGTCTCTTCAAATGTGCAAGTATTAAAATTTCTGGCCCCTGGAATTCACTCATTAGTAAAATTAGTTTGTGGCGTCCTTAATTCTGGGTCAAGTGTGTACAGAGTGTAGTGGTGGATGGATGATCCTCATCAGTGGGGAAGGTTGATGCAGGAGGCAGATGAAACCACCACACTACAAATATTCTCCAGAAACGGACACCCGAGAAAGGGTCCCAATTGAAAACATTAGATTCTGAAGGATGGTCCTGATCCAAAATATCAGCCGACTAATCCTTCCACAGATGCTGAAGATAGACACAAACAGCTGGAGTAACTCAGCGGGACAGGCTGCATCTCTGGAGAGATGGAACGGGTGATGCTTCGGATTGAGATCCTTCTTCTGAAGAAGGGTATCGACCCAAAAAGTCTACTCTGCCATTCATTCATGGCTGATCTGTCTCTCACCCTCAACCCCATTCTCCTGCCTTCTCCCCATAACCCCTGACACCCATACTAATCAAGAATCTATCTATCTCTGCCTTAAAAATATCGATTGACGTGGCCTCCACAGCCGTCTGCAGCAATGAATTCCACAGATTCACCACCGTCTGACTAAATAAATTCCTCCTCATCACCTTCCTAAAGGACCATCCTTTAATTCTGAGATAACTCGTGAAAGAGATAACTCCTAGAGAGCATGTTTGATTATATTACTGAGAAATAATTGTAAGGGCCAAAGATTCTGAACCTGGATTCTCAACTGGCCCCTTCTCAAGAGACAAGGAACTGCAGGTGCTAGGATACAAAAAAAGACACAGTGTGCTGGAGTAACTCATTGGGTCAGGCAGCATCTCTGGAGGACATGGATAGGTGATGTTTTAGAGAGTGCTGGAGTACCTCTAGGGATCAGGCAGCATTTCTGGAGGACATAGGTGACGTTTTAGAGAGTGCTGGAGTACATCTAGGGGTCAGGCAGCATCTCTGGAGAACATAGACATTTTGGGTTCGACTGATTGTGAGGGTGGGTGGAGAGAAAGCTGAAAGAGAGGTGGGGGCAGGACAAAGTCTTCCTTCCTGGACCCTATTAGGTAGAACTAGATTATGCAAGAGGAATGGGAAGATACAGTGCTGGAGTAGCTCAACAGGTCAGGCAGCATCCCTGGAGACTGTGG
Organism: Leucoraja erinaceus; assembly: GCF_028641065.1. NCBI lineage: Eukaryota > Metazoa > Chordata > Chondrichthyes > Rajiformes > Rajidae > Leucoraja > Leucoraja erinaceus. The sequence continues at coordinate 60,722,454 of NC_073386.1, read as the reverse complement.
ATAGGTGATGTTTAGGGTTGGGACCCTTCTTCAGACTCCGACCTTAGTCCCGACGTGAAAAGTCACCTATCCATGTTCCCCAGAGTTCAATGAGTTCATGTGATAGGATTAGATTCAGGCCCTTGTCCTACTTGCTATGTTCGGTGTGAGGTGCATGTCCAATGGAGAATGCATGGGTGAATTATGGTGGAACTCCCAAACTCTTGAATGTGCCTGAAACAACTCATTCCAACATTTTGTGTCTATCTTCAGTGTAAACCAGTATCTGCATGTCCTTGCAACACATATATCGTACAGTTTGGTGAGATAGTCAAGTCTATTGCGATTCAATGCACACAAATATAGCATTTGACCTCACTTCTCAGCTTGTGATTTCACATTCCAACTTAACGCCTTCATGGTCAGGTTAAGAACTCCAGCACTTTGTGTTTTTTGTCATTTGTTTTGTATAATGGCAGTCTCTGTGTCAGCTCAATGCCTGGTGACTGCGGTCGGAAACTGCCAGCCCATGTCTCACTCATATGGAATGTGGGCATGATGATAATCTCGGCCTCAGAATGTGCAGCATCTGACACGTTTACTGATGGTTACTGCGATGTACACTGATCGCATCTAGCACCCCAAACGATACCACACATCAACCATTTTATTTGCCATGTGTAGGAAGCAACTGCAGATGTTGGTTCAAGTTCAAGTGAGTTTATTGTCATGTGTCCCTGTATAAGACAATGAAATTCTTGCTTTGCTTAAGCGCACAGAAAATAATAGGCATTTACTACAAAACAAATAAATGTGTCCATATACCATGATATAAATATATACACACATGAATAAATAAACTGGTAAAGTGCAAATAACAGAAAGTGGTTATTAATAATCAGAGTTTTGTCCGAGCCAGGTTTAATAGCCCGATGGCTGTGGGGAAGTAGCTATTCCTGAACCTGGTTGTTGCAGTCTTCAGGCTCCAAGATAGTCTTCAAGATAGACTGGAATAACTCAGCAGGACCGGCAGCATCTCCGGAGATAAGGAATAGGTGACGTTTTGGGCCGAGACCCTTCTTCAGACCCTTTTTTTGCTGTTTGAAAATTCTCCAGATGACAATGTCTCATCTTCTCCAGGGTGGTTTGTGCTATTTAAACTGGTGCCGAGAGTAGAGTGAAGTATTGGTCAGGTTGAGAATCATCCCTGTTACCTGGTTAGATAGCGGCAATCTGCAAAGGAATAGGTGACATTTCGGGTCAAAGATTTCAACAGTCTTTTATTGTCACAAGTACCAGTTAGGGTACAGTGATATGCAAATTACCATGCAGCCATACGAAAAGAAAAAGAAAAAGAAAAAAAAAAACGTTTAACCCTTTCCTGTCAGATCGACAAGAACACTTCAAATTCACGTCTGGTCTGCTGTATTTTCCCTTTCAAAAAGGATCATAACATAATTTCAGAATTTGAAGGAATCCTTTTTATGGGAATGAAAAATGTCAAGTTAAACGCTTATCACCGTCAACATGACTTATGCCCCCTGATCACAGTATCGAACGCTGTTGATAGTGGGAGTGGGAATACAGGGGAGAGAACTCAATAAAAAAGCACAGCGCAGCAGATGAGGAGACACAAGGAACTGTAGGTGCTGGAATCTTGACTAAAACACGGAGTGTCAGGCAGCATCTGTGGAGAATATGGATAGGTGACGTTTCACAGAGTGCTGGAGTAACTCAGTGGGTCAGGCAGCATCTCTGTAGAACGTGGATAGGTGACGTTTCACAGAGTGCTGGAGTAACTCAGCGGGTCAGGCAGCATCTCTGGAGAACATGGATAGGTGACGTTTCGCATCGAGAAGATCTGGACCCAAAACATCAGTCTAAAGAAGAGTCTTGACCCACAATGTTACCTATCCGTGTTGTCCAGAGATGCTGCCTGACCTGCTGTGTTACTCCAGCACTCTGTGAAACCTTTGTGTAGGAAGGAGCTACAGATGCCAGTTTAAACTGAAGATAGACTCAAAACCTGGTGTAACTCAGTGGGTCAGACAGTATCTCTCGAGAGAAGGAATAGGTAATGTTTCGGGTCGAGACCCTTCTTCAGACTGTCCTATTAACCAGCATCTGCAGTTCTTTGTTTCTACAGCAGGACAACATTATCGAGTTACGTTTCCAAGCCGAAGGCTGGAACATTTTATCAAGTTCAGTACAAAGGAGTTTTGAACTGCTCATGTGATCTCAAACCTTAGTGTAAAATAAAAACAGAAGGTGAAACACACCAGGCAGCATCTCTGGAGAACATGGATAGGATAGTTTTTGGTTCAGAGACTTCATCAGACTCTTATTCCCTTGTTCAGACTCATTATTCTCCCCAACTACAATGAGTCTGAACAAGGTTCCTGACCCAAAAAGTCACCTATCCATGTTCTATAGTGATGCTGCTTGACCCGCTGAGTTACTCCAGCACTCTGGGTGTCACTGTAGATGAGGCCAGCTGTTGTCATTCCAATTTCTGACTGTTATTCTGTAATGTGGATTATTACAATACCTGGTTAGTTAGTTAGTTACACTTTGGAAATAAGAAGACTCTATCCGTGAGGGTCTTTAATTCCAATGGTTAACTAGGCTGTGGGAGGTGGAGCATTGATCTTGGGCAGTGTAATAAACTAGGCAATAACATGTTGGTGGCCACTTCTGTACCCTGTTTGATTCTCATTCTTTTAAGTTGAAAGAACAGAACAAGTGTTCGGGCATTGGTTTTGGTTTTGGCATTGCAATGCGATTCCTCAGAACACCTGTGTAGGCTCTGGTCTTTTCTTGTGTGTGTTCCTTGCTGCCTTTATAGCATTTAAATACCTGGTGACCAATTCTTATCTTCACCAGTATCTAGCCAAATAATAGCTCTGTTGTGAAATGGATGCCGGCAACTTATAATGGCTTTTGTACGGTTTGTCCCTGAACATGTAATTATGCGTTTTCCCAACAGCTTGTAGTGAAATTAGATGAAGTCATCGGTGACACAGAGTATGCCATTGTCCAGTAATATACCTTGCCTGATCCTGTGGTTTACCTAATTAGGTCCAGGTTTATGTTTAGTGTTGTCACCTGTACCCAGGTAGTGAAAACCTTTGTTCTGCATGCTATCCAAACAGGTCAGATATGCGATACGTAATTACGACTTAAGTCAAACTCAAGTATAATACGCAGAGCAAAGGGTAAGATACAGAGTGCAGAATATAGTTCTCAGCATTGTAGCGCATCAGTTCCAGAGACAAGTCCAATGTCCGCAATGGGGTCGAGGTAAATTGGACTGAACCAGGGGCCACAGTTTAACAATAAAGAGTAAGCCATTTAGAACGGAGACGAGGAAACACGTTTTCCCACAGAGAGTGGTGAGTCTATGGAATTCTTTGCCTCGGTGGAGGCTGGTTCTCTGGATGCTTTCAAGAGAGAGCTAGATAGGGCTCTTAAAAATAGCAGTCAGGGGATATGGGGAGAAGGCAGGAACGAGCTATTGATTGTGGATGATCAGCCATGATCACATTGATGGCGGTGCTGGCTCAAAGGGCCGAATGGCCTACTCCTGCACCTATTGTCTATTGTCTTTTGTCTATTGATAACAGAGGGGAAGAAGCTGTTCTTGAGTCTGGTGGTGCGTGCTGTCAAGTTCCTGTAAGAACCACATATTGGTGCCTTGAAATTCAACACACTTACGCACAAAGTTTTTCTGCACATTGAATTGTTCTGGGCCGGCCAGCACCAATCAGGAAATTAGCCTGGGGTTATCAGAAGCCTGATAACAGAGGGGAAGTAACTCTTCCCGAGCCTGGTGGTGCTCTGTATTGCTTTCAAGCTTGCTGGACGGGAGCGGGTAGAAGAAGGAATGACTGGGGTGGGACATGCCTTTGGCTGCTTTTCCGAGGCAGCGTGAAGTGTAGATAGTGTGCTGGAGGTGAATGTGGGGACTGTTGTATTGTTTATGACTAAACGACTCCTGTGTCCTCCTGTCACCTCGACTGTAACTAACAGGGAGCAGTGGACGCACTCAGGGGAGGTCGCACAGTACTACCCTGCTGACTATTACTTCTGGATGGGAGCAGCACACAGCACGCAGCCCCCGCGGGGTACCCATGCAGTCTGTTCTAAAGCGGGCCACAGATGTGCTAAGATTCTCCTCCCCTGAAGGGAATATATGGTTCAATGCTGCTCTAATTGTCACATGTGCTGTGACATTCTTTTTCAAGTCGAGAAACTTCTTCAGACTCGACCCCAGACCTCAAGTATTCCTATTCCATTTCTCCAGAGATGCTGCCTGACCCGCTGAATTACTCCGGCTTTTTATGTCAATCTTCGGTTTAAACCAGTGTAAATCCTTCCTGCACATTCTTTATCGAGTGACCAGATTTGGCACCAGTTCCAAAGTCTGGGTCCACGTGCTCGGTCTTATGGAGCGGAGCCTGATCTAGGCGAGCCCCAGGCTTCTGTAGGGCCTCCAGCCATCCATCCTTTGTGTGGATTGTTCAGTGAACCGTCGATCCTCTCCTCGCCCGACCACCTTTGTGGCCCGAGGGGGAGCCTTCCGCAGCCGACCTTGAGTGTGCGGTAGGTATGACCTGGCCAGGTCTCACTCATTCTCGTCAGACTGGCAAGCTTGAAGACCAGGGCAGTGTTGTTGTCAGTGGAGGGGCAGCGCTTGGTTATCTCCCTGCTGGTCTCCTTGAAACACCCCAAGGATAACTATCCTTGCAACGTCCATGGATGGGGGGGTGTGGGGTGGGGGGGAAGAGACCCAGCAACATCTCTGTGCCCAAGCAGCGGTGCTATCTGGCCGGCATTCTCTTCTCATGTCTTTACAATCTTGGATGATTAACAGTACGTAAACAGGAAGCAGAGAAAGCATTAGACAATAGACAATAGGTGCAGGAGTAGGCCATTTGGCCCTTCGATTCACAACCGCCATTCAATGTGAACATGGCTGATCATCCCCAATCAGTACCCCGTTCCTGCCCTCTCCCCATATCCCCTGACTCCGCTATCTTTAAGAGCCCTATCTAGCGCTCTCTTGAAAGTATCCAGAGAACCTGCCTCCACCGCCCTCTGAGGCAGAGAATTCCACAGACTCATCACTCTCTGTGAGAAAAAGTATTTCCTCGTCTCCATTCTAAATGGCTTACTCCTTATTCTTCAACTGTGGCCCCTGGTTCTGAAGTCCCCCAACATCGGGGACATGTTTCCTGCCTCTAGCGTGTCCAAACCCTTAACTATCTTAACAACAAGCAGGACAGGAAGTCTTGGGGAAATGACAGTGAGTGTATGAAAGTGCGTTCATGTGCACCTGGATAGGTGGCTTTTCATGCCGAGACCCTTCTACAGAGTGATTGTAGGAGAGGGAATGAAAGTTGGACGAGACGAGGAGCAGGACAAATCATGGTGGTTAATAAGTGAACACAGGCAAGCGTTGATAAGCAGATGTTTGGACAAAGGCCAGAGATGAAGACACAAATGTGAGAGAAAGGCATTGAAAGCTGCAAGCTATTTGATTAACAAAGAACTGCAGATGCTGGAAAAATTGAAGGTAGACAAAAAGCTAGAGAAACTCATCGACTGAGGCAGCATCAATGGAGTGAAGGAATGGGTGACTTTTCCAGTCTCGACCATCTATTTCCTTCACTCCATTGATGCCGTCTCACCCGCTGAGTTTCTCCAGCTTTTTGTACCATCGAAGCTTCAAGCTAGGTTGGGAGATGGGGACTACACCTTGGGTACCAAGGGAGGATGCTGCTCATGTGGTTCAACGGATGTAGTGAGAGTCACTTCCCCAGAAAGGAATCAGCTTGCTCTCATCTGTATGCAACAGACATAGTAGATAGACACAAAATACTGGAGTAACTCAGCGGGACAGGCGGCATCTCTGGAGAGAAGGGTCGAGAGCCAGGGGGGAGGGAGACACAGAGATATGGAAGGGTAAGGTATGAAAACGAGAAAATAAAAGGGACGAAGGTCAAGGAAAATGCAGAATAGATCATCGTTATCTCGATGTCAGAGTTATGGTTCAATACTGATAACAACGGGGAAGAAGCCTTTCCTGAACCAATTCTTTATTAGTACGAGTGTCAGAGGTTATGGAGAGAAGGCAGGAGAATGGGGCAAGAAGGGAGAGATAGATCAGCCATGATTGAATGGCGGAGTAGACTTGATGGGCTGAATGGCCTAATTCTACTATCACTTATGATCTTATGATCCTGTGGCATATGTTTTCAAGCTTTTGTTTCTTCTGCCTAATGGGAGAGGGGAGAAGAGGGAATATCTTTGGTGATGGTATGAGTGGTCCTTGACTACGTTGGCAGCTTGAAGATCTTCTTCTTGCGTATGGTGTGCACAGCCTAAAGTTGCAGGTCAACTTGTTCTATTTGATCTAATTGTGTACGTCGGATTGTTTGCATTAGTCGAAACAGGGCGGGCCACGTGGAGGTTGCAATCTCCCACCCCAGCGTGAAGATGGAGTTGATGTTGGGGAGTGTGGTCTGTGTGTTGGACAGGGCCACGTCCACAACTCCCTGCTATGTCTTGCGGTCTTGGGCTGTTGCCAAACCACTTTGTGAAGCATCCCGATAGGATATTTTCTATGGTGCATCTGTAGAGTTTGGCAAGGCATGCTGAATTTTCTACTGACAAAGTAGAGGCTCTTTTGGCTATGGTTTGCTTCGATGTATATGGGACTCTTGAAATGATAGATTCCTAGAATGCATTGTGAGGCCCATTGGTGCCAAAATCCAGTCATGGTGAATCTGAGCGTCTGCTTGCTTGATTAAAAATTGGGAACAGGTAATTCTCAAGCTAGGCATCGAAAGATTTAAAGGTGAGGTGAAGGAAATGGTTACTGTAACAAAATCCAGGGTTCTAGGACTGCCGGGGCTTTCCCCTGCCAATGGCCTCAGAGTGGAAAGCCATTAACAACAGTGGCGCAGCGTATAGAGCCACTGCCTCACAGTTGCAGAGATCCAGGTTCAATCCCGCCCTTGGTTGGGTACTGTTTGTGTGGGGTTTGCACGTTCTCCCCGTGACCATGAGGGTTTCTCCGGGTGCTCTGATTTCCTCCCATGTCCCAAAGACGTATGGGGTTGTAGGTTGCCGTGTAGGGAGTGTATGCGACAGGGTGATAAGACAGAACTAGCGTGATTGGGCGATCGATGGTCGGCATGGACTCGCTGGGCCGAAGGGCCTGTTTTTCAAGCTGCATCTCTCAATCAATCAATCAAAACATAAAAAGACTGTTTAGATGTGTGACATGAGTGACCTAGAAAGACGATTAAAAATAAATTCCAGTCACTTCCTGAGAGCGATATGCGATGTGACGTTGGAACAAAGGCAGGCGTATCATGTCTTTTTTCCCTGGACATTATTTTGATCTTTCATGAACAACAACATGGACAGGGTAATAGAAGATGGCAGACCATCACATTGGATTTAGATGAAAATCACCTTGCAGTCACAGAGGCTGACGACACCATCTTCGGTGAAAGCTGCCAAATTGGCCGATTCTTTTTTTCTCCTCGTGATCCAAAAATGTATTAGAACGGCTTTTAAAACATGTGAGGATTCTCAAAGTAAATATGGCAGAACTGGAATAATTTACATTCCGTTGGTTTTGTGACGATCTCTATGTCAGATCTCTCTTCTCAAAATCTCCGCCGGCATGTTCATATGTCATGGGAACAGAATTAGTCCATTTGGCCCATCAAGTTTACTCTGCAATTCTATCATGGCTGATCTATCTTTCCCCCTCAATTCCATTCTCCTGCCTTTTACCCATAACCTTTGACAGTAGCTCTACTGCTGCGCCCACGTGCCGCTCCATGTTTACATAGAACGTGACGTTCTTCCATTCACAAAGCAGACGCAGTAATGATTCCGTTGTGGCTCAGGGGACTGAGTTGCCTCGGGCGTTCTCCGCAGAACCTCAACTTAGAACCGCTGGAAAACTTGATAAAGGGCTCAAAGCCTGCAAAAGTTATCATACCCAGAGAGAGGGGATGAGTATGGATAAAACCAAACCCCTGCAGGAAATGGTCGGAAGGATCTAATTTGCCTTTTAAGGCCATGTATCTGCATCATTTGTTTCAACAGCCTTGTGTGATTCATTTATTCCACACACTACATCACATGAGCAACTCTGCCCAAGATACCTCTTTGTTTCAGCTCTGACCCAGGGTTTGGAGTTTCCCATCGTTGTCAACCATTATACTGTAGAGTTTATCATCTTCAACTTCTTGCAGCCTTTACAAACTTCACCTGTTTGCCAGTAGTTTTAGCACCAACAAGTCCGCGAGCATTGCCACTTTCATTTCACTGCACATCTCGTATGTGTATGTGACAAATAAACTTGACTTGACTTGACTTGACTTGAACATCACAAATAGCATTACTAACACTTCAAAGTGTACTTTAGACTTTAGAGATACTGCCAGGAATCAGGCCCTTCAGCCCACCGACCAGTGGCCACCCCGTAAATTAATCCTACACACTAGGGACAATTTACAATATTTTACCGGCCAATTATAGGATGAGCTTTTCCCACTGAGAGTAGGGAAGATTCAAACAAGACATGATTTGAGAATTAAGGGACAGAAGTTTAGTGGTAACATGAGGGGGAGCTTCTTTACTCAGAGAGTGGTAGCTGTGTGGAATGAGCTTCCAGTGGAAGTGGTGGAGGCAGGTTTGATTTTATCAATTAAAAATAAATTGGATAGGTATATGGACGGGAAAGGAATGGAGGGATATGGTCTGAGTGCAGGTAGATGGGACTAGGTGAGAGTAAGTGTTCGTGTAGAGTAAGAGTAAGGGGACTAGAAGGGCCGAGATGGCCTGTTTCCGTGCGGTAATTGTTATATGGTTATATGTGCAAACCTGTACTTCTTTGGATTGTGGGATGAAACTAGAGCACCTGGAGAAAATCTGGTCACAGGAAAAAAATGTACAAACTCCGTACAGACAGCAGCCGAGGATCATATTTGTGTCTCGGGAGCTGTAAGGCAGCAGATCTGCCACTGTGCCACCGTGCTGCCCCTGGAAACTAACAGATGATTACTGCATTGGTACAACATATCAACACTGGCACCTAACGTGTGCTTACACCTTACAGTTGCTGCCAAGACTCCAACATCAGCTCAGCAATGTTTTCTTGCCAGTAAGCTTACTTCAGACAGTTTTACACAGGTCAGAATTGCTTTGCATCAATTATTTCGTTGTTTGTTTTACCCAGTTTATAAAGCATGCAGCTTGTTGAGGATGTTTACATTGCCTGGCAGTCTCATGGCCAACTACAGAGATAAAACTAATTTAATTAAGCTTCCAGATAAGCGCACACACCCTGGGCCAGCGCGCTGTGGCTGGGGACGGGAGATGGAAATATTAAACCTGAAAGGACTCAGAGTGCTGGAGTAACTCAGCGGGTCAGTCAGCATCTCTGGAGAACATGGATAGTTTAAACATGGATAGGTAACGATCCTAGACGGGTCCCCCAGGTCTGAAGAAGGGTCCCAACTGGAGAACATGGATAGTTTAAACATGGATAGGTAACATTCCTAGACGGGTCCCCCAGGTCTGAAGAAGGGTCCCAACACTGTTTCCTTCTGTGTAAGCCAACGTCTGCAGTTCCTCGTTTCACATTAAACTTGAATTTGTTTCTTGTATCGGAGCAGGCAATGAAATGACTAGAATGTCTCTGCCCATGTGTAAAACCAATGTGCCTAAAATCAGTGATAGACACAAATCTGCTGAAAATGAAAAAAATCTACGCACATAGAATGTTTAAAGAGAATGTCAAAAAGAGGAATAGTGCTAACAGACATAGAAACATAGACAATAGGTGCAGGAGGAGGCTATTCGGCCCTTCGAACCAGCACCGCCATTCATTGTGATCTTAGCTGATCATCCACAATCAGTAACCTGTGCCTTGCCTTCTCCCCATACCTCTTGATTCCGCTAGCCCCTGGAGCTCTATCTAACTCGGTTTTACATTTATGCAGTGAATTGGCCTTCCTGCCTTCTTTTGTAGAGAATTCCCCAAATTCACAACTCTCTGGGTGCAAAAAGTTTCCTCTCATCTCAGTTTTAAATAGCCTCCCTTTAATCTTAGACTGTGCCCCCTGGTTCTGGATTCCCCCAACATTGGGAACATTTTTCCTGCTAGCTTGGCCAGTCCTTTTATAATTGTGTATGTTTCTATAAGAACCCCCCTCATCCTTCTAAACTCCAGTGAATACAAGCCCAATCTTTTCAATCTTTCCTCATATGACAGTCCCGCCATCCCAGGGATTAACCTCGTGAGCCTACACTGCACTGCCTCAATAGCAAGGATGTCCTTCCTCAAATTAGGAGACCAAAACTGCACACCATACTCCAGTGGTCTCACCTAGGCCCTGTACAACTACAGAGGAACCTCTTTACTCCTATTCTCAAATCCTCTTGTTATGAAGGCCACCATGCCATTAGCTTTCTTCACTGCCTGCTGTACCTGCATGTTTACTTTCAGTGACTTATGTACAAGGACACCCAGGTCTCGTTGCACTTCCCTTTTCCTAATCTGACACCATTGAGATACAAATCTGCCTTGTTCCTGTGGCCAAAGTGGATAACCTCACAATTATCTATATTATACTGAATCTGCCACACATCTGCCCACTCACTCAACCTGTCCAGGTCACCCTGCAACCTCCTAGCATCCTCTTCACAGTTCACACTGCCATCCAGCTTTGTGTCATCTGCAAATTTGCTAGTGTTACTTTTAATCCCATCATCTATGCCATTAATATATGTTGTAAATAGTTGCGGCCCCAGCACCGAGCCTTGCGGCACTCCACTCGCCACTGCCTGCCATTCTGACAGGGACCCATTTATTCCTACTCTTTGTTTCCTGTCTGCCAACCAATTCTCTATCCATGCCAATACCCCACCCCCAATACCCTGTTCTCTAACTTTGCTCACTAATCTCCCGTGTGGGACCTTATCAAAGGCTTTCTGAAAGTCCAGATACACTACATCCACTGGCTCTCCTTCATCCATTTTACATGTCACATCCTCAAATAATTCCAGAAGATTAGTCAAGCAGGAATTTCTCTTCATAAATCCATGCTCTTGGACTAATCCTTTTACTGCTATACCAAATGCGTCATTATTACTACTTTAATAATTGACTCCAGCATCTTCCCCACCACCGATCTCAGGCTAACTGGTCTATAATTCCCCGTTTTTTCTCTTGCTCCTTTTGTGAAAAGTGGGATAACATTAGCTACCCTCCAGTCCACAGGAACTGGCCCTGAATCTTTGAAGATGATCACCAATGCGCCCATGATTTCTAGAGCCACATCCTTGAGTACCCTGGGGCCATAACTCCACCACCAAACTGTACCTTTTGTGTTGTGATTCTCTCAGCGCAGCTTTAGTTTAGTTTAGTTTAGAGATACAGCATGGAAACAGGCCTTTCAGCCCACCGAGTACAACTGACCTGCGATCTCCATACATTGGTGTTGTATATGGTAGTGTTGTAGAGCAGAGGGATCTAGGAGTACAGGTGCATGGTTCCTTGAAGGTCGAGTCACAGCTAGATAAGGGTGGTCAAAAAGGCTTTTGGGACTTTGGCCTTCATCAGTCAGCGTATTGAGTATAGAAGTTGGGAGGTCATGTTGTATAAGACGTTGGTGAGACCGCATTTAGAATATTGTGTTCAGTTCTGGGCACCTTGTTATAGAAAATATACTGTCAAGCTTGAAGGGTTCATAGTAGATTTACAAGGATGTTGCCAGGACTAGAGGGTGTGAGCTACAGGGAGAGGTTGAGTAGGCTGGGTCTCTATTCCATGGAGCGCAGGAGGATGAGGGATGATCTTATAGAGGTGTACAAAATCATGAGAGGAATAGATCGGGTAGATGCACAGTGTTTTTCCCAGAGTAGGGGAATCGAGGACCAGATGACATAGGTTCAAAGTGAAGGGGAAAAGATTTAATAGAAATCCGAGGGGTAACTTTTTCACATAGATGGTGGTGGGTGTATGGAACAAACTGCCAGAGGAGGTAGTTGAGGCTGGGACTATCCCATCATTTAAGAAACAGTTGGATAAGTACATGGATAGGACAGGTTTGGAGGGATATGGACCAAGCGCAGGCAAGTGGGACTAGTGTAGCTGGGACATTGTTGGCCGGTGTGGGCGAGTTGGGCCGAAGGGCCTGTTTCCACATTGTATCACTCTATGCCTCTATTAACACTCTCCAACACACACTAGGGACAATTTTCATTTATACCAAGCTAATTAACCTACAAACCTGCACGTCTTTGGAGTGTGGGAGGAAACCGAAGCACCCGGAGAAAACCCACACGCGATCACAGGGAGAACGTACAAATTCCGTACAGACAGTACCTGTAGTCAGGATGGAACCTGGGTCTCTACTGCAGCGCCATCATGCCACCTTAA
>NC_073386.1:60632506-60705006 GCF_028641065.1 Leucoraja erinaceus | reverse complement strand
TTGCGATTTAACGTAATGAAGGCGAAAAGTATTGTCTTAAGAAATCATTATATGTTAAGCATCTACATTGAACTCGTTAGCTCTTGAAGATGCAGCCAGGCACATCTCCATTACTGGAAGCAGTGGGGCAGGATTTCTGTTCCAGGTGGAGACCTCAGTTTGTAGCTTTGTATGGTTCCTCCAGGACTGGAATTTTGAGAGCATAGTTTCAACAAGATTCTGTACAAATACATCCATACAGAACAAACCTGATATTTATCTATCAGTCGAGGATAGACACAAAGTGCTGGAATAACTCAGTGGGACAAGCAGTATTTCTGGAGAGAAGGGATGGGTGACCCTTCTTCAGACTGAGAGTCAGGGGGAGAGGGAGGCATAGAGATATGGAAGGGCAAGGTGTGAAAATGAGTTAAAAGTGGATGAAGTCCAAGGAAAATGTAGACTGGATCATTCTTAGCTGAGGGGAAGATGAGAACAAGGCACGCGATTAGTAAAATCAGGAGGGCAGTGAAACGAGTCTGAGAAACAGGATGGGGAGGGATGAAGAGAGAGGGAGAGCAATGGCTGTGAATTGGTGGAGCTGGAGAGCAGGAGGAATCATAGAGGGGGAGCAGTGAGATTGGGTGTTGCAGGAACCTCATTGGAGAGAGGAGGAGAACCTCCACAAAGTAGGAATACCTCGAGGAGATTTTACAGTGGAGCAGACAAAATGTTACCTTCAAGTCACTCATCCTTTCAGTAACTATGTCATAGAGTCATACAGTATGGAAACAGGCCCTTTGGCCCACATTGTCCATACCGCCCCATATTGACGTCATATTTACTCACTTTTGGCCCATATCCCAGGAAGCTTTTCCTGTCTATGTGTATCCAAATGTCTTTAAAGTGTTGTGATAGTCCCTGCCTCAACTACTTCTTCGAGCAACCCGTTCCATATAGCAATCACCCTCTGTGTGAAATGTTGCCCCTCAGGTTCCTATTAAATCTTGCCCCTCTCACCTTAAACCTACCCCTCTGGTCCTTGATTCCAGTTTATTCAAGTCTGGGCTACCTGTTGGATGGTTTGAATGAAGCACAGCAACATTGTCCCTTGGTCTGCAGTTGTGCAGGAGACAGCAAGGTTGAGGAGGAGGGGATTCGGTGTTCCGGTGGCATCCTGAGTTTTGTTCATGTTCAAAAGTGAAAGGAGCAGAATTAGGCCGTTCGACCCATCAAGTCTATTCCGTGGCTGATCTATCTTTCCCTCAACCCCATTCTCCTGCCTTCTCCACATAACCCTTAGCACCTGTACTAATCAAGAATCTATCTATCTCTGCCTTTAAAATATCGATTGACGGCCTCCACAACGTTCTGTGGCAAAGAATTCCACGTTCCACAGATCCACAATCTGGATTCCACAGATTCACCACCCTCTCACGAAAGAAATTCCTCCCTATCTCCGTCCGAAAGGATCGTCCTTTAATTCTGAGGCTATGACCTCTGGTCCTAGACTCTTCCACTGGTGGAAACATCCTCCCCAGGCCTTTCAATATTTGGTAAGTTTCAATGAGGTCCCCACTCATCCTTCAAAACTCCAGCGACTACAGGCCCAATGCTGTCAAACGCTCATCGTTTGTTAACCCACTCATTCCTGGGATCGTTCTCGTAGACCTTTACAGATGGAGGGACGGAAATTCTTATTTCTCACTTCTTGGTACTAATCCCGAAACTGCACTGCAAATGTGCCGTGACATGTTGTCCACCCAAATGACGAAACTGCACACCATAAGCCAGGCGGGGAACATGGGCTCCAGGCATGTGTCAAGAATCCGCTCGTCAGAATTCTTTGCCTTTGCAATTTGAACATTACACTTGCAGTAAAATGCCAAAAAGAATCAGCATTATAGTTTGGCTTGATGTCTTTTCTGGATGCTTCAGGTTTAACTGGAGGTAACAATGAGCTGGTGCACTGACATCTCATGGCTGTGCACACTGCATCTGTACAATACTTTGATGTCTCGTGTCTGCTAGACAAGGCTTGAGCATGTCTTTTCTTTAAAGCAAGTCAAAGGCAAACAGCCAACTGATAATACAACAGAATTGGTAATAATCTTTCCCACAGACAGTGGAAATGTCATTGTTTAGATGAGCTTTGAGGTGCAGCATGGAAACAGGCCCTTCGACCCAGCGGGTCCATGTCGACCATCCATCACCCGTTCACATTAGTTCTATTACCCCAATTTCTCATCCACTCCCTACACACTAGGGGCTATTTACAGTGGGCCAATTGACCTAGAAAGCTGCACGTCTTTGGGATGTGAGAGGAAACTGGAGCACCCGGGGGAAACGCACATGGTTACGGTGAGAATGTGCCAAGTCCACACAGACAGCATCCCTAGGTCAGGATCGAACCAGGTCTCGGGCGATGTGAGGCAGCAGCTCTACCCGCTGCACCACTGTGCCGCCATCCAGTCATTGAGCACGGAAACAGTCCCCTCAGCCCAATTTATCATGTTAACCAAGATGTCATGTCCATCTAAGGTAGTGCAATTTATCTGTGGTTGGCCCATTCACCCAAATCCTCTCCTATCCATGCACCTGTCCAAGTGTGTATTAAATGCTGTTATAGTCCCTGCCTCAACCACCTCCTCTGGCAGCTTGTTCCATACACCCACCACTCTCTGTGTAAAGTTGTCCTTCAGGTTTCCTGACCTTAAACCTATGTCTTCAAATATTTGATTTCCTTAACGTTGAGAAAAGACTCTGCGTATTCACAGTACTTGGGTAGAATGCGTACCTACATGAGAACATGTGAGTGTGTACATTTTCACACCTGTATGGTTGCGAGTCGTCTCCTCAAATCGCCTAAAGAGTCGTAACATTTTTCTGGACGCCGCGGGATTTTGAAATGTTCAAAACGTTTTGGCGACTGTGGGCTTGACGTAGCTGGTCTTCTCCTGACGTAGGTGCTGTTGTAGGTTGGCGGCAGGATGATGCAGGTTGTCGCTAGGTGACGTAGGTTGTCGCTAGGTGACGTTGGTTATTGCCGGGTGCTGACTTTGGTGAATTCCAATGACGACTATCTACGTCAACCGGCGCCAGGTACCGGCGACTGAATTGTCTTCAGTTGTCGCCGACAGGGTCGTTGCTTGTCGTAGCTTGTCGCTGGTGGACGTACGTTAACCGGTTGTCGTAGGTTGTCACCATGTGGTTGTTGGTTGTCGTAGGTGTGGTCATAGGTGGACATCCTAATGGGTCGCCAGTTCTCGGTAGCTTGCCGTAGCTTAACATCGACTAGGTGATAGCTTGTCGTAGACATTGTCGTGGGGGGGGGGGCTCCAATCGCCACTTTTTCGGCGACCTGCTACAACTGTGACAGTCGCCGGCAGTCGTCGAAAAAAATCGCCTCAGTGGGACCGGCCCTTTAGGCTTTAGAGACCGTCAGCATGACTAAGATCGTAAGTACAGAGCTGTACTGAAGGGTACAGATTGGTGGTTTCAGGGTTGGATGTTTCAGGCAAAGGGCCTGAGGTGCCAACATGGCATTCACACTAACTGGGGTTGCGATTCAGATGTTCTGGAGAAAAAGGGCAGGTGATATTTCTGATCAGAACCCTTCTTTAGCCTCCTCAGACTTCTTCACTCTCTCTGAGACCCTCTCTCACTGCTTCCCCTCTGCAGTTCACCAGCATCTGCAGTTCCTTTCTAAACCCCCTTCCTATAGAGTGAACAACACTGCACCAGGCAGGCTGGTTCTGGTCCCTGTAATGTAGTGCAGCATCACAATCAGTAAGGCTACCTGCTTACCAATCTGATAGCTGACATACCAAGCAGCGCAAAATCATCTCCCACAAATCATCCAGTTCTTTCAAATTCTCTGTGGCAAAGTAACACAGAAAGGCATGATCCCACCCAGCAGGAGTCAAACGTGTTTTATTGTCATGTGTCCCAGATAGAACGATGACATTCTTGCTTGCTGCAGCACAACACAATATGTAAATATAGTACACTGTAAACAATATGTTAAACGAGAAAAAAAAGTTTGTTGTGTGTATATATACACATACTCACATATACATTACATATATATATATATATATACACGCACACATACATACACAGAACAAAACAAACAACAATATGGTGTAATAATAACAATAATAGTCTATTTTGTTCAGAGTTTAATGTAGGCTGTAAAGTTTTTCAGCTGTTCCTGAACCTGGACGTTACTATTTTCAGGCTCCAGTAGCTTCTTCCCGATGGCAGTGGTGAAATAAGTGTGTGGCCAGGGTGATGTGGGTCTCTGATGATGCTGACTGCCTTTTTGAGGCAGCGACTATGATTGATCCCTTCGATGGTGGGGAGATCAGAGCCGGTGATGGACTGGGCAGTGTTTGCAACTTTTTGCAGTCTTCTTTGTAGAACAGCAGACAGATTGATCCAAAAACCAAGCATGCATAATGCAAAAGCCTTAAATATACATGTCACATCACATTAGGGCAGTGTCATGGAGTCATTGAGTGATACGGTGTGGAAACAGGCCCTCCAGCCCAACTTGCCCAAACTGGCCAACGATGTCCCAGCTACACTAGTTCCATATATCTCCAAACCCGTCCTATCCATGTGCATGTCTCTAACTGTTTCTTAAATGTTGGGATCGTCACAGCCTCCACTACCTCCTCTGGCAGCTTGTTCCATACACCCATCACCCTCTGTGTGAAAAAGTTACCCCTCAGATTCCTGTTAAAACCTTTCCCCTTCACCTTAAACCTATGACCTCTGGTCCTAAGGTCATAAGCGATAGGAGTAGAATTAGGCCATTCAACCCATCAAGTCTACTCCAGCATTCAATCACGGCTGATCTATCTCTCTCTCCTGACCCCATTCTCCTGCCTTCTCCCCGTAACCCCTGACACCCGTACTATTACAAGAATCTATCTATCTCTGCCTTAAAAATATCCACGGCTTCCTCCACGGCCTTCTGTGGCAAAGAATTCCACAGATTTACTGGCCTCCGACTAAAGAAATTTCACCTCATCTCCTTCCTAAAAGAACTTTCTTTAATTCCTCAATTCACCTACACGGGACAAGAGACTCTGTGCATCGACCTGATCTCTTCCTCTCATGATTGTGAGTGAACATCAGCTGAAAGTGAATTGTAAGTGCATTGTAAGTGTTAGGCCACAGTTAAAATTATATTTAAAATCTGCACAGGCTGAACGCACCCGAGAATCAAAACTGCTTCTCCCACCCAGCAAGTATTAACTGGGTCATTTCTATCTGCTTCTGCTGTGCACCCATGCCAGGGTTGATCAGGAGCATTGGTCCAGAAGCACACTGAGTTAGTGCAGTCAGCCCGAAAAATGCTTCTCCAACTGCGAGGAGAGGAGCAAAATACAATCAGTGCATCAGCCTTTGAGACATAATGTGTGGTCGAAATATGCTGTCCTTCCAACAAGCTATTGCACACTGGCCCTTCCTGTAGACCAGTGGACCCCACCTCAATGGTTCAACTCTATTGTCACAAGGTGCAGTGAAATTCATTTTATTCTCACGCACAATCTTTGTTCAGTACAAGTGTATCGGAATAGCAGACTGAGTTACACTGAGCCGGTGATTGCTCTAGGTGGCACGGTGGCACAGCGGTAGAGTTGCTGCCTTCCAGGGCTTTCAGACAGACCCTGGTTCGATCCAGACTATGGGTGCTGTCTGTATGGAGTTTGCACGTTCCCCCCATGACCGCGTTGGTTTTCTCCAGGATCTTTGGCTTCCTCCCACACTCCAAAGACGTACAGGTTTGTAGGTTAAATGGCTTGGTATAAATGTGAATTACCCCTAGTGTGTGTAGGATAGTGTTAGTGTGCGGGGATCACTGGTCGGCGCGGACTCGGTGGGCCGAAGTGCCTGTTTCTGCGCCGTATCTATAAACTAAACTAAACTAAAGTATACACGAGGAGCCATGTGTTGGCACCAATATTTCGGATTGAAGTTGGTATAAATATCAAGGATGTGAACATCTGTGGGAACAATCTGCGAACCAGCAATGACTTTGTACAGGCGATGGAAGGGCATCAACTATATAATGTGCTTCAAGGACATTTGGACCTTGAATACACAGCCTAAGAGTCGTGAGCGCCTCTGTGTTTTTACAGCCTTGGTCATTTGATAGGGGGGGAAGTTGCTGGCAGATGAATCCCATCAGATGTCAGACATCCCCCCTGCCACGTAGATTAAGGAGCTGTTCCGTGTTGCTTCCACGCAGTGGCTCCAGGCAGAATTACCCCTCGCTCCCATCGGCAATCCATCTCATCACCTCCACCCTGAAGGTACGTTTGTTAAATCAGTCCAGATGGCCTCACCTAGATGACAGCTCGGCAGATATTAATCAACCCATCGTCTATGGGTTCACTTTTTCTCCCAAAGACTAAGGAAGGAAAAGGGATAAAGTGAATATTTTGTGGTGATCGGAATTCTGCTGCTGTTGTCTTCAGAGTGTTGTCACATTATTGTCACGTCACGTTGTCACAGTGTAATTCATCTTTGTAAACAGTTCAGCCCAAGTACCACTATGCATAAGCACTTAGATACATCTTAGATACGCATCTCAGATACAGTACAAGTGTTTAGCAGTACACCACTGAGACAGTACACAGAGTCACCAGTTTGGTGCCATTGCCAAGTTCCAGTTGTTGTAAGGGCAGGGATCTTGACCTGACCATGATACTCTGTTGTCCTGGTGGCGTTGCAGTGTTGGCCTGGCCAAGCGTAGTCGCTGTTCTACCGCTGCTCCACCGCTGCAGCTCACGTGCTCGGCCTCAGGAGTAGGAGTTGGAGTCTAGTGTCGAAGATTCAAGACAGTGTCACTTTAAAACCATTTTAAAGGGTTTGTAATTCTCACTTGACCATCAATCAGCTCCTGAAAGTTTGCTGTCTCTGACATTTCCCCAAGGGTTCTGTGGTGCTCACATAGTGAGTGGCCCATTCCCCGATGCTCAGAGGCACAGAGTCCAACCATGCAGTCATACGTGGAAACAGGCCCTTCGTCCCAAATCATGCATGTCCAACCAAGATGCCCATCTAAGCTGGTCACATCTGCCCCTGTTTTGCCCACGGGCCTCTGAATCTTTCCTGTCCATGTTATTATGGATGCCTCAATTAACTCTTTTAGCAGCTCATTCCATATACCCACCACCTTCTGTGTGAAAAAGTTGCCTCTCAGGTTCCTGTTAGACGTTTGCCCTCTCACCTTAACCTATGCCCTCTCGTTCTTGATTCTGCGTGAAAGACATTGTGCATTCACCCTATTGATTCCCCTCATGGTTTTATACAACTCTATAAGATCACCCCCTCAGCTTCATGTACTCCAAGGAGCGCTATCCAGTCAGCGGAGAGACTGTACATGATTACAATCAAGCTATCCCCAGTGTACAGATACAGGATCAAGGGTATAATGTTTAGTGCAAGATAAAGTCCGACTAAAGATAGTCTGAGGGTCTCCAATGAGATAGTTGGGAGATCAGGACAGCTCTCTAGTTAGTGGTAGGATGGTTCAGTTGTTAGATAACAGCTAGGAAGAAACTATCCCTGAATCTGGAGGTGTGCGTTATCACACTTGTATACCTTTTGCCGGATGGGAGAGGCGAGAAGAGGGGGTGAGATGGGTCCTAGATAATGCTACTGGTCTTGCCGAGGCAGCGTGAAGTGCAGATGAGGTGAATGGATGGGAGGTTGGTTTGTGAGATGGTCTGGGCTGCGTCCACAACTCTCTGTAATTTCTTGTGGTCTCGGATGGAGCTGTTCCCAAACCAAGCTGTGATACATCTCGATAGTTAGTGGTTGACTGCCTGAAGTGGCCTCCTGTGTTGGGACAGAAAGAGAGATTCGATTTCCTTTGATGCAATTTTGTCAGAATTCTCCCCAGCTGAAGTGTCATGAGCAAAATTATAACGGATGTATAAAGCATTAGAAAATGAATGATGTGAAATTAGAGATTTGCCTTTAATGTGCAACAGATGTAAGCGGATTACTCAGAGCAGATCTGGGCACCAAGCCTTAGGAAGGATATATTATACTTTGCTACACTGCCTTGGAGAGTCAACAGATTGATACACACACTCCCTAAAGCTAAACTATACAATTGCGCTTACTATTTGCTGCAATTTAGACGGCTGGGGAGAATTTGATTGAAGATTTTATTTTAAGATGTTTGGGGGAACTGATGGAGTGGAAGGAGAAACCACTGCTGGAGTGGGAGATATGGGATGGGGTAGTGTCCTTAAATTGGAGGACATTTCAGGTGAACGAAAGGCAGACGCATCACAACACAAAGGGTGAAAGAGGACGAGAAATCACTTTTGTGGATGGCAAATGAAGCTATTTTGCCAATAAATATCTTAATAGCTTCCTGAGCTTTACAGATTTGTAATCAGGAACGTGCACAGACAGTGAGCACATGAATTAATTGACTGATTAGCCATGACCTTACCAAATGGTGGAACTGACTTAAGAGGCTAAATAACCTACCTGGCAGCTATGTTAGACGCAACAAGCTGGAGTAACTCAGCGGGTTAGACAGCATCTCTGGAGAAAAGGAATAGGTGACGTTTCGGGTCAAGGCCCTTCTTCAGGCTCCATCTTGTACCCATCAATACTATTTCATGGAATTGGTCTCAAGGTCAATGTGTAGATAAAGCAATGTTATTGCTCTGAAGAAGGATCTGACATGAAACGTCACCTATCTATGTTCTCCAGAGATGCTGCCTGACCCGCTGAGTTACTCCAGCACTCTGTGAAACGTCACCTACAAGATACAAGATAGATTTATGCATCACATGTGCCAGATGGCACAGTGAAATGAAATTCCCATACTGCCATACAATAAAAAACACAACACACTATAGGGTTTGACATAAAACATCCCCACACAGCAGAATCAGAGTTTCCCACTGTGTGGGAAGGCACCAAAGTCAGTCTCCATGTTCTCCAGAGATGCTGCCTGACCCGCTGAGTTACTCCAGCACTCTGCGAAACGTCACCTATCCATGTTTTCCAGAGATGCTGCCTGACCCGCTGAGTTACTCCAGCACTCTGTGAAACATCACCTACCCTTTTTCTCCACAGACACTGCCTGTCCCGCTGAGTTACTCCAGCATTTGTGTCTATCTTCAGTTTAAACCAGCATCTGCTGTTCCTTCTTACACAGTGTCAAGTATTTTTGATTTGCACAACGATAATCTGTTTTTTATCTGTTAGAAAGTTAGTGCTGTATTCCAAGGAAAGTATTGTGACTCACATGTAATGGGGTGGTTGTACCATTGAACAATTCAATGCTGTTCAATTAGTCGTGCAGCAGTAGAGCTGCTGCCTTACAGCGCCAGAGACCCGGGTTCAATCCTGACTGCGGGTGCTGTCTGTATGGAGTTTGTACTTTCTCCCCGAGACCTGTGTGGATTTTTTCCAAGAACCTCAGTTTTCAGGGTAGAGAGAGGATGTTGCCAGGACTAGAGGGTGTGAGCTATAGGGAGAGGTTGAGCAGCCTGGGACTCTATTCCTTGCAGCGCAGGGTGATGAGGGGAGATCTTATAGAGGTGTATAAAATCATAAGAGGAATAGATGGAGTAGATACACAGAGTCTCTTGCCCAAAGTAGGCGAATCAAGGACCAGAGGACATAAGTTTAAGGTGAGGGGGAAAAGATTGAATAGGAATCTGAGGGGTAACTTTTTCACACAAAGGTGGTGGGTGTATGGAACAAGCTGCCAGAGGAAGTAGTTGAGGCAGGGACTATTCCAACATTTAAGAAACAGTTAGACTGGTGCATGGGTAGGATAGGTTTGGAGGGATGTGGACCAAACATGAGCAGTTGGGACTAGTGTAGCTGGGACACGTTGGTCGTTGTGGGCAAGTTGTGCCAAAGGGCCTGTTTCCACATTGTATCATTCTGTGACTCTTATGACCATCCACATGCCAAAGACATAGGCTCATTGACTTGGTATAAGTGTAAATTGCCCCTAGTGTGTGTAGGATAGTGTTAATGTGCAGGGATCGCTGGTTGATTAGTGGTTCTCCCCGTGACCTGTGTGGGTTTTCTCCAAGGTCTTCGGTTTCCTCCCACACTCCAAAGACATAGATTGTAGGTTAATAGGCTTGGTGTAAGCGTAAAATGTCCCCAGTGTGTGAAGGATGGTGTTAATGTGTGGGGATCGCTGGTTGGCACGGTCTCGGAGGGCCAAAGAGCCTTTTTCCGCGCTGTATCTCTAAACTAAACCAGTGCGGTTCAATTAGTAGGTGCAGTTGGTGCCTCTCCCCCTCAGTTTGAGTCTGTTGCAGTTTAGTCAGGCAGCTTTGACATTTCAATGCACATCTCCATGTTGAGCACCCAGTGCTCTCTGTAAGGTCTTACACTTGCAATTAGTCTAATCTCACAGATCAAAGGGAGCAGACTGCTGCAAAGTGAGAAAGCCCAGCGTGCAATTAATCCACTTGAGAAATTACTTCATTCAGAAACGAATTCTTTCTACTTTGAAGTCATGTTCTTTTGCAAAATTGGTTAGCACAGCTCGTTTTGATTCCATTAAAGAGCTTCAGTTACAGCCCCTGAGAATTAATTGGGTGATTTGTACCACTTAAAGAATATTGATGTCCATTTTCTCCATACTTTTAAGAGCTATTTGGCCAGATATAGCTTTTCACTGTACATATGGCATTAAACTCAACTCAATGTTGATAGGAAGGGTTTAGAGAGCTAAGGGCAAAATGCAGGCAAGTGGGACTAGCCCATTATGCCGTCTTGGTCAGCATGGACAAGGTGGGCCGAAGGGCCTGTTTCCATGCCCTACAGCTCTATGAAGATGCTCAATGTTGGACAAGCCATTGTGAGGATGGGTAACATAGAGACACAAGAGACTGCAATGCTGGCATCTTCAGCAAAACACAAAAGTGCTGGAAGAACTCAGCGGGGCAGGCAGCATCTGTGGAGGGAATGGACAGGTGACGTTTTGGAGGAGGGCCCTTCTTCAGACTGCAGTATTACTCTTCCAGTTCAATGTCTTGACTCTCGGTCTAATTTTTCTTTACCGTTATTTTATGTATGATTATTTCCACCTGCATGATCTCCAAATTATTTTCATTGATTGAACCATTTCTCAGCCACGAGGTTGAGATGTCCCACACACTTTCCTGTCCCTTTTTCCCAGGGTGGAAATGCCAAAGGCAAGAAGACTTTGCTTTAAAGTGAGAGGAGCAAAGTTTAAATGAGATGTGCGGGGCAAATGTTATACACTGTGAGTGGTGGGTGCCTGGAACGTGCTGCCAGGGGTGGTGGTGGTGGTGGAGGCAGATACGATAGTGGTGTTTCAGAGGCTTTACATCATTGCCACGTGTACCGAGGTACAGTGAAGAGCTTTTGTTGCATGCTAACCAGTCAGTTGAAGGACTACATGATTACCATCGAGCCATCCACAGATACAGGATAAAATAAATAATGATGGTCTTTTGGACAGACACATGGATGTGCAGGGAATGGAGGGATATGAATCACATGTGGTCAGAGGAGATTAGTTTAGTTTGGCATCATATTCAGTTGAGACATTGTGGGCTGAAGGGCCTGTTACCAGGGCTGCCAACTCACGCATTGAGCGTGAGAGTCACGCATTTCACAAAATTCTCACGCTCTCACACTGATCACAAATTTCACACGCTTAAAAATCTGCAGGTGCTGGAAGTTCAAAATAAAGCAAAACATTTCTCCCATGCAGACGGTGTGATAGGTGAGACACGACTGTGGAGGTCCCAGCACCAAATACACCCCCCCCCCCGAAGATAGACACTAAAAACTAGAAAACCTCAGTATGACAGGCACCATCTATGGAGTGAAAGAATAGGTGATGTTTCGGGTTGAGACCTTCAGACTGATGAGGTTGAAAACCAGCCATAAGTCAAGTCAAGTAAAGTCAAGTCAAGTTTATTTGTCACATACACATACGAGATGTGCAGTGAAATGAAAGTGGCAATGCTCGCGGACTTTTGTGCAAAAGACAAACAACCAAACAACCAAACAAACTATGAACACAATCATAACACACATATTCTTTTACATAATAAATAATGGAAGGAAAAACGTTCAGTAGAGTTAGTCCCTGGTGAGATAGGCGTTTACAGTCCAAATGGCCTCTGGGAAGAAACTCCTTCTCAACCTCTCCGTTCTCAACGCATGGCAACGGAGGCGTTTGCCTGACCGTAGCAGCTGGAACAGTCCGTTGCAGGGGTGGAATGGGTCTCTCATGATATTGTTGGCTCTGGAGTTGCACCTCCTGATGTATAGTTCCAGCAGGGGGGGCAAGTGAAGTTCCCATAGTGCGTTCGGCCGAACACACTACTCTCTGCAGAGCCTTCTTGTCCTGGGCAGAGCAATTCCCAAACCAGATGGTAATGTTCCCGGACAAGATGCTTTCTACCGCCACTGCGTAGAAGCACTGGAGGATCCTCGGAGACACTCTAAGTTTCCTCAATTGCTTGAGGTGGTAAAGGTGCTGCCTTGCCTTACTCACAAGTGCTGAGGCGTGTGATGCCCATGTCATATCCTCGGAGATGTGGACTCCCAGATATTTAAAACAGTTCACCCTATCCACAGGATCCCCATTTATCCTCAATGGAGTGTACGTCCTTGGATGATGTGCCCTCCTAAAGTCCATGATCAGCTCCTTCGTTTTTTTGATGTTCATGTGTGTTATCCAACAGGCTGTTGATGTGTGTTATCCAACTAAGGGCAGAAATCAGAATCATGTGTTCATCTTTATTGATGTGACACCATAATAAATATATTACAAAAAAATAATTTAATGGGGTGGCTTAGCGGATGAGTTGCTGCCTTACTACCTCATGGGTTTTCTCTGGATATTTTTCCCAAAGAAATATCAAAGGTGACTTAGCTTTAAAGTGAGAGGGGAAAAGTTTAAAGGATAATGTTTTTTTAGATAGAAGGTTGTGGGTGCCTGGAATGCATTGTCTGGGATGGTGGTGGAGGCAGGTACCATAGTGGTGTTTAAAAGGCTTTTGGGCAAGAGACATAGATATGTAGGTAACGGAGGGATATGGATTATGTACAGGCAGGGTAGATTAGTTTACCAGATATCAAGTTTGGCAGGGACATTGTAGGCCAAATGGCCTGTGGTGTACTCTACAATAGATAGACACAAAAAGCTGTAGTAACTCAGCGGGACAGATAGCATCTCTGGGGAGAAGGAATGGGTGACAGTTCGGGTCGAGACCCTTCTTCGGACTGGGAATACTGTGCGGGAGTGTCTCGGGGAAGCCGTGTCGGCCCGATCCACCCGACAAACAACCGTGGCGCCGATTACTGGAATGGGCCCGTCAGCTTGAGCCTCAATGGCCATGGGAGCCTTGGCAGTGGAGGAGCCTCAGTGGCAGCTTGAGTCTCGATGGCCATGGGAGCCTCGGCAGTGGAGGAGCCTCAGTGGCAGCTTGAGCCTCGATGGCCATGGGAGCCTCAGGCAGTGGAGGAGCCTCGGCAGTGGAGGAGCTTGAGCTTGAGCTCAATGGCCATGGGAGCCTCGGCAGTGGAGGAGCCTCAGCGGCAGCTTGAGTCTCAATGGCCATGGGAGCTTTGGCGGTGGAGGGGCCTCAGCGGCAGCTTGAGCCTCAATGGCCATGGGAGCCTCGGCAGTGGAGGAGCCTCAGTGGCAGCAAGGCCTTGCGATCATCCCGCGATTGGCGGTCGATGAGCGTGAAGGGGAGGGGAAGACAATGGGGACCTGGAGTGGGGACACGGGGCATTCTAGTTCCGAATCCTCTGCCCAGGGGATAAGCCTGAATGCATTTGTTTGTTCATTTCTCCCGGTGAAGCCGCTGTGCACACGGCAGCCGGACCACAGTCGTTTGTCATTTTCTTTTTGTTTTTCATTTTTAATTTCAAGTTTTTTGTGCACCTTGTGTGTTATGACTGTCGGCAGAACTATTTCCCCCCAGGGTGAATAAAGTTTTATTGCATCATATCTATGTTTTAATCATCCACTCTACGCCTGGAGTTTTTACTTCTTCAAAGTTGATAGAGCAGAGCACGGTGGCACAGTGGTAGAGTTGCTGCCTTACAGCCATTACCACGCCAGAGACCCATGTTCAATCCCGACTAAGGGTGCTGTCTGTACGGAGTTTTTACGTTCTCCCCGTAACTGAGATGGTTTTCTCTGAGATCTTAAGTTAATCCCACACTCCAAAGACGTACAGATTTGTAGGTTAATTGGCTTGGTATAAATGTAAATTGTCTAGTGTGCATAGGATAGTGTTAGTGTGCGGGGATCGCTGGTCGGCACGGACTCAGTGAGCCGAAGAGCCTGTTTCCGTGCTGTTTCTCTACATTAAACTAAACTAAAGTAAGTTTCCTTTCAAAAGACACCATGAAGCTTGAAGATTGCTTCCATCAGCCTGCATGGAAACAATTTTTTGCTTGCGCACATTCTTTGGAAACCACAGGAATGTACAAAGTGAAAGACAAAGCAAGGTCAGACATCCTTTTAGTTGAGATTGTGGCTGAGCGACTCACTCTGAGCGTGTCCAAAGCCTTTTCTCACTTAGGTGTTTCCAGAAACTCAGCATAATGTATGTGGTTGTATCCTCAATTTAAAAAAGTGTGAATGAAAGATAAGTAAAAAAGTGACGATGATAAAGAAACCAAGCCATTGTTTGCATATCTTTCATTCATTTGTTCTATATCTCTCTACATCATCGTCTATATCTCTCGTTTCCCTTTCCCGTGGCTTTCAGTCTGAAGAAGGGTCTGGACCCGAAATGTCACCCATTCCTTCTCTCCAGAGGTGCTGCCTGTCCCGCTGAGTTACTCCAGCTTTGCGTGTCTATCTTCAGGGTTAAACCAACTTCGGCAGTTCCTTCCTACACATAGTGCCAAAGCACATGAGCTTGTTAAAGATTTTAACTCAAGTGGGAACATGAACCTGTTTGATCCCCCTGCGCATTGATTTCACGAGTCAAGAGTTAAAAGTGTTTAATTGTCATATATTCCGGCAATGGAACCATGAAATACTTCCATGCTGCAGCTTAACGTGCCCATTCATGCAGTAACACATCGATAAATATGTACCGTATTTCCCGGCAATGAAGACGCACCTGTGTCAAAGCCACACCCCCAATTTAAGTTGTTACATTTTGAGAAAAGGATGGCAGGACAGGATCAAGGGTTTGGTTTAGTCCAGGAGTCGGCAACATTGCCTGCGTGCCCCGGGACTGGCTGCAGTTCCCAGATCCCTCGCGTCCCAGGACTAGCTCCAGTTCCCAAGTCGCCTGCAAGCCCCGATACTAGCTGCAGCGCCCATGGTGGCCTGTGAACCCCAGGACTGGCTGCAGTTTCCAAGTTGCCTGCCCCTGGACTGGCTGTGGAGCCCAGGTCGCCTGCCACGGGACTAGTAGAGAGAGAGCGAGCCTGGGATGAAGCAGCCACCCTTCCGCCCTCTAGCTACCCGCCAACCACCACCTCCACCGGTTGCGCCTGTACTGAAGGACACCGTAGCTGGTTGTGACCGGTTCCGCTGTAAGGTCCCAGCGGCCGCTTGCAGCCACCCGAGCTACTTCCCTCCCTAGCCACAATGCGGTGGCTCCGCGTCTGGAGCAAGTTGCTGGCATGATCCCCGACCCCCTGCTTCTCAACGCTCCTGCCCTCCCCGCAACTTTACCCCTGGCGGCCCAGCCAATTTGTGCAGCCCAGGCCCTGCTGACCCGGGCCAGACTCCCTACACACTGTGACAGGAACTCTTCCCCCCCCAACATCTTCACCCCCCAGCGGCGCTGTACCTTTACAGCCCTTTCCCACTTCACAGCCGTTTCCCATCAGCTGCCAGCAATGAGGGATAGACTGATTGGGATAGAATATCGTTCTTGATGTTGCTGTACTGAGGGGTATCCAAGTCTATCTTTCTTGGCTAACAACCTAACCTTCGACCTCCAAGACGCAAGTAAATTTTCATGCCTTAATATTGGGTAAAAAATAGCGTGGTCATTGCCGGGAAATACGGTAATACTCAATAAAACAATAAACTAATAACTGTAATACTAGGTAACCATAACATTGTTGTTCAATTTAGTTTCGAGATATAGCATGGGAACAGGCCCTTCAGCCCACCCTGTCAATACCGCCCATCGATTACCCGTTCACAGTAGTTCTGTGTTATCCTGCTTTCTCATCCGCTCCCTACACCCAGAGACCAATTAACCTAGTAACCGCACATCTTTGGGGTGTGGGAGGAAACTGGAGCATCCGGAGGAAACCCAGGCATTGATAGGGAGAATACGTGCAAACTCCACACATGCAGATAACACCCGAGATCTGGATCAAATCGGGATCTATGGTGCTGTGAGTCAGTGTCTTTACCACTGTGCCACCCTTGTAGTGCAACCAAAGGCACAGTCCCCAGATGATCACAGTTGCTGAGGTTAGTATTGTGCAGCGTTCAGGTGCCTGATGGTTGGTGGTGATCAGAAAAGAAAGATTTTGCTTTCATTGCCAGAAGCGGGAATCGTGAGACAACCAGCGAAAGAGCTGGCTGAGGCCGCATCTGCATTTTGGGGCAGATGTTTAACACATGGATGTGGTTTGGGGGGACTGACAGGAAGTGTGTCACTGCCTGGGAACATGGCAATGTTTTCCTGCAGTTGCAATAGGTTCCCATCTCCAAGAGAACATTTGCAAAGCTGGGCAGAGGTTGAGAAATAATCAACACACAGTATGGAACACAGTAAGTCACAAACGACTCTCCTGGCCCCTGCGACTGTACAATCCGAACAAAGCACAACCACGTTACCACGCACAGTCTTGGCTTTCTCCGATGTGGGAGGAATGTGCCTCGTTCTACATGGGATGTTCTCATGGAAGCAAGTCAAGTCAAGTCAAGTCAAGTTTATTTGTCACATGCAGTGAAATGAAAGTGGCAATGCTCGCGGACTTTTGTGCAAAAGACAAACAACAAAACAACCAAACAAATTATAAACACAATCATAACACACATATTCTTTTACATAATAAATAATGGAAGGAAAAACGTTCTGTAGAGTTAGTCCCTGGTGAGATAGGCGTTTACAGTCCGAATTGCCTCTGGGAAGAAACTCCTTCTCAACTTCTCCGTTCTCACCGCATGGCAACGGAGGCGATTGCCTGACCGTAGCAGCTGGAACAGTCCGTTGCAGGGGTGGAATGGGTCTCCCATGATTTTGTTTGCTCTGGAGTTGCACCTCCTGTTGTATAGTTCCTGCAGGGGGGTGAGTGAAATTCCCATAGTGCGTTCGGCCGAACGCACTACTCTCTGCAGAGCCTTCTTGTCCTTGGCAGAGCAATTCAGCACATCAGTCAGTTGGCTCCTAGTCAAACGTGGCACCCAATTAATCATTAAATTAAACGTTTTTAATGTTCATGGTGTCAACACTTCACATTAGACGAGAGCCAAGAGTTCAGTTCAGTTTAGAGATACTCACTGAGCCCAGAGTGAACAGCGAATACCAGTTATATGCTACACACTAAGGCCAATTTACAGAAGCAAATTAACCTACTAACCCGGACGTCTTTGGAGTGTGGGAGGGAACCGGAACACCCGGAAGAAAACTACGCGGTCACAGGGAGAACGTACAAACTCCGTACAGACATCACCCGTAGTCAGGATCAAACCCAGGTCTCCGGCTCTGTGAACAGCAACTCTACCGCTGTGACACTGAAGGAGGGATTTGACTCCCAACCATTTTCCAAGTGTTGGCCTGGGATGATGTCTGAATTCTTTGTGTGTCCCGGGATAGATTTTCCTTGTTCATCTCCGGACCAGAATGCAGTGAAGGAACAACACTGGCAGGACCCATCTGTACTTCTCCACGTAACCTCTGTAACCTCTTCCCTCCAAACTACCGCTGGCATGTGACCACAGAGTCCACACCCGAGTCTCGCCAGCTCAGAGGAGCAAAGTGGAAGGAATGACCGGATAAGGAAGCCAATTATTTTGACTGATTTAGTTGAATGAATGAATGAATGTATGAATGAATGAATGCATGAATGAATGAATGAATGTATGCATGAATGATTGAATGAATGGATGAATGACAGAGTCAATGAATGCTTTATTGTAACATGCAACAAGTCACAGTGAAATTCTTTGTTTGCATCCCATGGTATGCAATTAGTTGCCATATAAAGGGCGCTGAGAAAAGTTACAAAGTATCCATGCCAGGTCTCCCTCTGTTACACCCATGCCATTCCAGTGCTCCTTCCCCGACAGCAATGTCCTCACTCCCACGTGATCAGTCCTCATCCGTCGGTCAGCGCCCTTGACCCCGCACACTAAAACTATTCTGCACTCATTAGTGACAATTACTTTGCATTTTTTGGTATTTTATACCAATCCAATTAGCCTACAAGCCTGTATGTTTTTGAAGTGTGAGAAGAAACCGAAGATCTCGGGAGAAAACCCATGCAGGTGACGGGGAGAGCGTACAAACTCCGTGCAGACAGCACCAGTAGTCAGGATGGAACCCTGGTCTCTGGCGCTGTAAGGCAGCAACTCCACCGTGCCAGTGGATGGGTTTAGGGAGTGGCTCGGATTCAGTGCAGGTGACCCGCCCTGGCCATGACCACTGATGCGGGCTGTTCCAGGACCCTGTGGACACCACGGTCAACACACACTGCTCACAGCTGATTTACAAACTTAAAACTCAGTCCGTGTTGCTTCAGTCATCAGATGAAATCTGCAAAATAATCAAGAAGTGTTTCCGAATGTACTCATTCACAGACTGTCACGCACATACTTCTTCCACTTAAAACCACGAGATTCATTTCATACCTCCAAAGATGATGCATAAATATTAATAATTAGCGTGATGCAGCAGATTTTCTGAGCATTTGATGTGCGGTGGGTTTTCCACTGATCAGGTCTCTGCCCAAACTCTGAAGTTGACTAGTACAAGGACTGCAACCTGACCCAGAGGAACAAGGAACTGCAGGTGCTAAGGTTACAGTAAAAGACACCGAGTGCTGGAGTAACTCAGCAGGTCAGGCAGCATCTCTGGAGAACATGGATAGGTGACGTTTCAGGTGGAGACAAACTCCGCAGAAAGTTCCAGATCCTAATCTTTGCCTATCCATGGTTGGTCTGAAGAAGGGTCTCGATCAGAAACGTCACACATTCCTTCTCTGCAGAGGTGTTGGCTGTCCCACTGAATTAGTCCAGCATTTTGAGTCCATACCAGGATCACATACACAGTGAAAAGCTTTTTGTTGCGTGTTATAAGACTATACATAATTACAAGCAGGCCGTTCACAGTGTACAAATACAGGATAAAGGGTTAAATGTAAGATGAATTCTAATTTAAAATAGTTCAAAGGTCTCCGATAAGTTCTCCAGAGACGCTGCCTGACCCGCTGAGTTACTCCAGCACTCTGTGAAACGTCACCTATCCATGTTCTCCACAGATGCTACCTGACCCGCTGAGTTACTCCAGCACTCTGTGAAACGTCACCTATCCATGTTCTCCAGAGATGCTGCCTGACCCACTGAGTTGCTCCAGCACTCTGTGAAACGTCACCTATCCATGTTCTCCACAGATGCTGCCTGACCCGCTGAGTTACTCCAGCACTCTGTGTCTTCGTTTGAAACTTGATCCACGGTGGAAGCAATGGCAGTGGCAGGAGCTGTGGATCCGAGTGAATCATCAGCTTAGCTAGAACTTATTCCATTCAAGAAATGGCAAAGTTGGTTTAATGCACATTTTTACCCAGTGTATGGGAATCAAAACCAGAGGACATTGGTTCAAGGGGAGAGTGGAAAGATTTAATAGGAATCTGAGGGGCAATTTTTTCACACATAGGGTGGTGGGCGCTGAGTTACTCCAGCACTCTGTGAAACGTCACCGATCAACGTTCTCCACATATGCTGCCTGGCCCGCTGAGTTACTCCAGCACTCTGTGAAACGTCACCTATCAACGTTCTCCACATATGCTGCCTGGCCCGCTGAGTTACTCCAGCACTCTGTGTCTTTTACTGTAACCTTAGCACCTGCAGTTCCTTGTTCCTCTGGGTCAGGTTGCAGTCCTTGGATTAGTCACCCTAACTAACAAGCTGCCAGAGGAGGTAGTTGAGGCTGGTACAATAACAACATTTAAAAGATGTTTGTACGGATACAAGGATAGGACAGGTTTAGAGGGATATGGGCCAAATGCAGGCAGGTAGGACTAGTGTATCTGGGGCATCTTGGTCGGAGGACCTGTTTAAAACCATAAGACACACGACCAGGGTTAGGCCATTTGGCCCATTTAATCATGGCTGATGTTTTTCCCTCTCAATCTCATTCTCCCGCCTTCTCCCCAAATCCTTTTGCCTGCAAAAGTGGTGCAGTGGTAGAGTTACTGCCTTCCAGGGACAGGGACCCGGGTTCAATCCTGAGCAAGGGTGTATGGAGTTTATACGTTCTCCCCGTGACCACATGGGTTTTCTCTGAGTGTTCCTGTTTCCTCCCACACTGTAAAGGCATAAAGGCTTGTAGGTTAATTGGCCTCTTGTAAAATTGTAAATTGTCCCTATTGTGTGTAGGATAGTGTTAGAGTATGGGGATCGCTAGTCAGCATGGACCTGGTGGGCCGAAGGGCCTGTTTCCACACTGTATCTCAAAAGCCTAAAGGCAAAATAACATTTTCCCCAATAAGTAGGTTTTCCCTGACCCCAACTCTGCCCATTCACCGGGCTTTGAGTTAACCTAGTTATGGTAGTTGTCATAAGGTCACAAGGTCATAAGTGACATGAGTAGAATTAGGCCATCCAGCCCATCAAGTCTACTCTGCCATCCAATCAGCAACCCCCTCACCCACCAGCTCCTCCCCCGCTCTCTGCATTCGTATGACAATAAACAACAGGTGCAGGAGTAGGCCATTCGGCCCTTCCAGCCAGCACCGTCATTCAATGTGATCATGGCTGATCATCCACAAACAGTACCCCGTTCCTGCCTTCTCCCCACGTCCCCTGACTCCGCTATCTTTAAGAGCCCTATCTATCTCTCTCCTGTAACGGTAGTCTACAAAACCATCTCCGACTGTGGAAAAGGATTGGAGAACTGTGAACTGGCAGCAGAAGATGTTCTCAGGAGGATGAGAGGAGAGTGTGACTGGAGATTGGACAAGAAGATAGCCACAAAGTGCCTGAGTAACTCATTGGGCCATGCAGCATCTGTGGAGAAGAGATTTCGGGTCAGGACCCTTCTTCAAACAGAAATGTTAGCCAGCGAACCGCAGATGTTATTTTGCTTTATAATTTTGTTCTTTTGGACTATAATTTAATTCCTTTATCTCGACAGGCAGCCTGCTGTTCTGACTGTCCACAGAGGAGGTTCTGTTGGAGCTGGAAATCTCTGTGGGTGTGAATCTTGCTGTCCCCTCTATGGCCAGTGGGAGGCGGTGTGTGCAGCCTGGTACGTGGACCCAGTCAGTGGTCGTGTGGGTGTAAGTAGATGAAAACTTTCAGTGTGGGACATGACAAACAGAGACACACAAAGCATGTTTCATTGCCAGCTTGAACCTAACTAAGCACCAGGCCACCGACTCACACCCAACAGTTTCTCTCTAAAACCTCTGTTAGTTTTTGTTTTAGAGATACAGTATGGAAGCAGGCCCTTCGGCCCATTGAGTCCGCACTGACCAGCGATCCACGCACACCAACACTACACTACACACACTAGTGACAGTTTATAACTGTACCAAGCCAATTAATCTACAAACATGGACGACTTTGGACTATGTGTGGAAACCGAAGATCTCAGAGAAAACTCGCCTGGGTCACGGGGAGAACGTGCAAACTCCGTACAGACAGCATCTGTGGACAGGATCGAACCCAGGTCTCTGGCGCTGCGAAGCAGCAACTTGACCACCGTGCCGCCATCTTCAACCTAATTAGGCACCAACTCACACCCAACAGTTACTCCCTAAACCCTCTGCATATGATTGCAATAGAATTGCAGCCCTATGTACACACTATCTAATGTATAATAGATCCGTTCTCCAAGCAGGGAATTGCTTTAAAATTCCAATTGGCAAGCATAATCCAACCATACAGGTCTAATGTGCAAAACTGATCATTGGAACCAGTTCAAGATGGTCTTCCATAATGCCCATCAACTAATTAACCACTTGCTCGTGCCCTCCTTCGCCAGAATGATGCCTGAACAGACATAAAAAGCTGGAGTAACCAGGTGGGGGAGGCAGCATCTCTGGAGTAAAGGGAATGGGTGAAGTATCGGGTTGAGAACTTTCTCCAGTGATTAGGGGGTATCGGCCGCAGAGAGAGGTTGCATCCACTGGCATTGTTTTCCCTGGAAGGCAGAGAGAGGCTTCTGGGAGAGCTGTTAGACGTGTCAAAAATGATGAGAGGCATAGATGGTGAGAACCTTTTTCCCAGGGTGGAAACGTCAAATGCTAGAAGTTTAAGGGAGATGTATGGGGCAGGTTTGTTACACAAAGGGTGGTGGGTGCCTGGAACGTGCTGGCAGGGGTGATGGTGGAAGCGGATACAATAGTGGTGTTTAAAGGGCCTGTCCCACTTAAGCGACTGTCACAGTCGTGGCAGGTCGCTGAAAAAACGGCGACTGGACCTCCCCGACGACAATGTCTATGACAAGCTACGACGAACTACCACCTAGTCAACGTCAGGCTACAGCAAGCTACTGACACCTGATGACCCACAGGTGACAACATACGACAACAAAAGTTAACGTACGTCCACCCGCGACAAGCAACGACCCTGGCGGCGACAACTGAAGACAATTCAGTCGCCGGTACCTGTCGCCGGTTGACGTAGGTAGTCGCCAATGGAATTCACCAAAGTTATAACCAACGTCACCTGGCGACAACCTACGACAGCGCCTACGACTGGAGAAGACAAGCAATGTCAAGCCCACAGTCACCAAAAAGTTTTGAACATTTCAAAATCCAGCGGCGATCAGAAAAACGTTACCACTCTTTAGGCAACTTGAGGAGGCTACACACGACCATACAGGCATCACCCCGCGACCTTGTGGCAACAGCATAGTCGCCTGTAGTCGCCGAACAAAACGCCTGTGGGACAGGGGCTTTAGAAATGCAAGGAATGGAGGGATGCGGATCATGTACAGGCAGATAAATGATGGTGTTGGCACCATGATCAGCACAGACAATGTGGGCTGAAGGGCCTGTCGGTGTGCTGCACTGCTTTATGTTCTATAATCGCCACTCAGAGAACATGGAATTTAATATGGAGTAATGTGAGGTGTTGCATTTTGGGAAGTCTAACATGGGCAGGACCGACACAATGAATTGTAGGCCTCTGGGCAGTGTTGTAGCGCAGAGGGATATTGGAGTTGCAGGTGCATGGTTCCTTGAACGTTGACTCGCAGGTGATAAGGTGATCAAAAAGGCTTTTGGCACTTTGGCCTTCATCAGTCAGAGTATTGAGTGTAGAAGTTGGGAGGCCATGTCGCAGTTGTATAAGACACTGGTGAGGCCACATTTCGAAAATTGTGTTCAGTTCTGGGCACCATGTTATAGGAAAAATGTTGTCAAGCTGGAAAGGTTTCAGAAAAGATTTACGAGGATGTTGCCAGGACTGGAGGGTGTGAGCTATAGGGAGAGGTTGAGTAGGCTGGGTCTCTATTCCTTGGAGCACAGGAAGATGAGATCTGATCTTATAGAGGTCTATAAAATCATGAGAGGAATAGATGGAGTAGATGCACAGAGTCTCTTGCCCAAAGTAGGTGAATCGAGGACCAGAGGGCATAAGTTTAAGGTGAGGGGGAAAAGATTTCATAGGAATCTGAGGGGTAACGTTTTTACACAAAGGTGGTGGGTGTATGGAACAAGCTGCCAGAGGAGGTAGATGAGGCCAGGAGGTAAACACAAAATGCTGGAGTAACTCAGCAGGACAGGCAGCATCTCTGGAGAGAAGGAATGGGTGTTGTTTCGGGTCGAGACCCTTCTTCAGACTGCAGGACTATCCCAACGTTTAAGAAATAGTTAGACAGGTACATGGATAGGACAGTTTGGAGGGATATGGACCAAACCTGGGCAGCAGGGACTAGTGTAGATGGGCCGATGGGCCTGTTTCCACATTGTATCACTCTATGACTAGGACTGTAAAACTCATTTTGATTCTAGCCAGGAAAGGCAATATTTCAACTTTGACTAACAATTTACTTTTTAGAGGCCACTTGAGGGTTTTTTAAATTTGCTTGAATATAATTGATTGGGAAAGTCAGTGACTAGTTCGTTATTCTGAAATCTTCCCAGCGAAACACAAAAGTGAAAGGACATCTTTAATCCATTATGCTAGCTGTAACCAGAGCAGGCTGAAGCTGAGGGAGTTGAACCTGATCATTAAGGAAGCTGCTGCTAGTCTTTGGAGGATTTAACTCCCTGAGTTGTCTGGAAGAAGGCAAACTAATCAAATCCTACTGTGATGACATAACCGCTGAGAACTGACATCTCCTGTTGTCCTCTGTGATTGAGCATTAGCTTAGGAACAATGTTAAATCCAGGCAGCTATTGCTACACAATACATGCAGCAGCTCGAGTAATCCTGGCAAGGCTTGCATTGAGTGTCTGCACAACGCACCATTTAAAAAGGTCAACGGCACCTTTCCACAAAAATCCCTACCTTAAAAGAATAACAGATGTTGTCAATGGTTATTAACTGAGTGCCCCTGCCTTTCAGTAGCCCTTGAAAAGTAGAGACACGAGGAACTGCAGATGCTGGAAACTTGAGCAAAGCACAAAGTGCTGGAGGAACTCACAAACTCAAATTAAAATCATTTATTTTGTCGACAAATAAAAAGTGTTCATAGCTAACTCCTAAATGTAGAAACAAGGAACTGCAGATGCTGGTTTGTTAAAAAAAGACACAAAAGGCTGGAGTAATTCAGAGAGTCATGCACCATCTCCGGAGAATATTGCTAGGTGACGTTTCACAGAGTGCTGGAGTAACTCAGCGAGTCATGCAGCATCTCTGGAGAACATGGATAGGTGACGTTTCAGGTCAGGACCCTTCTTCAGACTGTTTTGGATTGCAGAAGGGATGCTGGTAATATCACTGAGTTCTTTCCTTTACCAGTCTTTGTGCAATCTGTGACCAGATTTCTGGTGAAAAGTATCGCAATTGCTATGGAGTAGATACATCAATGACAGTCAGTCAGTTTCACAGCAGTTTTAGTTGGTTCTGAGCCCATCCCTTATTCTGTTTTTATCCACTTAGAAGGATCCCGACAGAAATGTCACCTATCCATATTCTCCAGAGATGCTGCCTGACCCGCTGAGTTACTCCAGCACTCTGTGAAACGTCACCTATCCATGTTCTCCAGAGATGCTGCCTGACCCACTGTGCTACTCCAGCACTCTGTGAAACGTCACCTATCCATGTTCTCCACAGATGCTGCCTGACCCGCTGAGTTACTCCAGCACTCTGTGAAACGTCACCTATCCATGTTCTCCACAGATGCTGCCTGAGCCGCTGAGTTACTCCAGCACTCTGTGAAACGTCACCTATCCATGTTCTCCACAGATGCTGCCTGACCCGCTGAGTTACTCCAGCACTCTGTGTCTTTCTGTAATTTAGCAACAGATTTGTTTTGTTGTGTACAAATTGAATTCATCAGAAATCCTGTACAAAATAAAATGAACCAAGTAAGCAGGCAAGTATTTGTGATTTTACATGTGGCAGAACACAATAGAAATGCTTGCATGGCATTTTGTTTATTGCAGTGGTTTATTGGGTCTTTTATTAACCACCGTAACATTGCTTATGTCTGGGTCACCCTAACCTCACCTCACTTTGCTGGAAGTTGCAGGCTAGCAAATCCTTTATAATTAAACACAGTTTACTTACTCTATGAATGGAAAATGTAAATCATAAGAAGAAGGTTCTTGGCACACTGATCTTCATCTGTCAGGGAATTGTGTGCAGAAGTTGGGGCGTTAGGTTGCCAAAAAAGACACCAAATGCTGGATTAACTCTGCGGTTCAGGCAGCTTCTCCGGCTAAGACGGATACTGTAGGTGTCATTTCAGGTCGGGAGTCGGGACCCTTTGTCTGACCATTATGTTACAGTTGTACAAGATGTCAGTGAGGCCGCACTTGAAATATTGTGTTCAGTTTTGTTCACCCTGCCGCAGGAAATGTGCCAGTTCAGTTTAGTTTATTGTCACGTGTACTGAGGTACAGTGAAACGCTTTTGTTGCGTGCTATCCAGTCAGTGGAGAGACAATACATGATTACAATCAAGCCATTTACAGTGTATAGATACATGATATGGAAATAACCTTTAGTGCAAGGTAAAGCCAGCAGTCTGATTAAGGATAGTCCGAGGGTCACTGTTAAACTGGATTGAATGCAAAGAAGATTTACGAGGAAGTTGCCAGGACTTGAGGGTCTTACCTATCGGGAGAGGTTGGGCAGGCTAGGACTCTATTCCTTGGAGGACAGGAGGCTGAGGGATGATCTTATAGAAGTGTATTTGATATTATTTTACCCAGAGTAGGTGGGCATAGATTTAAGGGGAGAGGGGAAAGATTTACTATAAGTCTGATGGGAAACCTTTTCACAGAGGGTGGAGGCTACATGGGACAAGCTGTCAGGTGATCATTAGGTCACATAAGGTCATAAGTGATACAAGTAGAATTAGGTCATTTATGGAAACATAGAAACGTAGAAAATAGGTGCAGGAGGAGGCCATTCGGCCCTTCGAGCCAGCACCGCCATTCATTGTGATCATGGCTGATCGTCCCGTATCAATAACCCGTGCCTGCCTTCTCCCCACATCCCTTGACTCCACTAGCCCCTGGTGCTCTATCTAATTCTCTCTTAAATCCATCCAGTGATTTGGCCTCCACTGCCCTCTGTGGCAGGGAATTCCACAAATTCACAACTTCTGGGTGAAAAAGTTTTTTATCACCTCAGTCTTAAATGACCTCCCCTTTATTCTAAGACTGTGGCCCCTGGTTCTGGACCCACCCAACATTGGGAACGCTTTTCCTGCATCTACATTGTCCAGTCCTTTTATAATTTTATATGTTTCTATAAGATCTCCCCTCATCCTTCTAAACTCCAGTGAATACAAGCCCAGTCTTTTCAATCTTTCCTCATATGACAGTCCTGCCATTCCAGGGATCAATCTCGTGAACCTACGCTGCACTGCCTCAATCACAATGATGTCCTTCCTCAAATTAGGAGACCAAAACTGTACACAATACTCCAGATGTGGTCTCACCAGAGCCCTATACAACTGCAGAAGAACCTTTTTACTCCTGGGCCCTTCAAGCCTACTCCACCATTAGGCCATTCGGCCCATCAAGTCTACTCATGGCTGATCTATCTCTCCCTCCTAACCCCATTCTCCTGCCATCCCCCCCATAATCTCTGACACCTGTACTAATCAAAACTCGATCTATCTCTGACTTGGCCTCTGCAGCCTTCTGTGGCAAAGAATTCCACAGACTCACCGATTTGGGTTAGCCCCCTTCTTCAGATCCAACTCGAAACATTACCTATCCTTTTTCTCCAATGATGCTGCCCGCTACATTACTCCAGCACTTTGTGTCTTATCTTTGCTGGAGACCAGCAGCTGCAGTTCTTTGTTTCTACACTCTGATTTTTCTGCTACTCGGTTTGAATTTAAAAGATGCCTAAACGTTTTTTTCTCGTTGAGATGAATAAAGAATGCTGCAAACATGGGGAATTGGCACCTATTTAAACAGATGCCAAGTGTAATATAAAACCCAGAATGTGAAAGGTCACACTAACCTCCTTTACCCTAAGTAGTGTCCAATCATTCTGCACAGCATTGCTGGCATGTGGTGTGGCCAGGGTGTACACTACCACACTGCAGAGCCTTGGCTGATTCAGAGTGCTGTGGGTGGAATATTCAGCGTGGATTCTGCCTTTGTGCTTACATTTTAAATACATCCTTTCAGCGTTCGAATGATAAATCATCTATTTCCTTTGTGCACATTCCAGACGTTTACCCACAGGCAACACAGTGTATCAGTCACAAGGCACTGCTGTTTGGAAAGGAATTTCTTTGTAAGTTGTAGTTCTTCGTGTCGCCATTGTTCATTCGAAAACTTTCCATTCTTAAAGCAATATTTGTTTCTCGTTCAGTTTAGCAAGGTACAGTGAAAAGCTTTTGTTGCGTGCTAACCAGTCTGCGGAAAGGCAATACATGATTATATTCGAGTCATTCACAGTGTATCGATAAATTCTAAGGGAATAACGTTAAGTTCAAGTTAAAGTCCAGTAAAGTCTGATCAAAGATAGTCCAAGGTAGATAATGGACCACTCTTGTTGTTGGTAGGATCGTGCAGTGGTAAACATAGAAACATAGAAAATAGGTGCAGGAGTAGACCATTCGGCCCTTTGAGTCAGCACGGCCATTCAATATGATCATGGCTGCTCATCCAGAATCTGTACCCTGTACCTGCTTTCTCCCCATATCCCTTGATTCTGTTAGCCCAAAGAGAGGGGGGAGAAAGGGAGGGAGGGATGATGATATGATGGAGATGTCACAGTAAGTGCAGCCAGTTGTGGGTCCCAGTTGTTAGGGCTTCGCCAACTATAAATGACTGTCATTCTTTATACATGAAAACAGATTTTTTGGTATGGTAGCATAGAGGAGTGACATAGTAGAGCAGTGGTAGAGTTGTTGCCTTACAGTGCCAGAGACCCCGAATTCAATCCCGACTACGTGTGCCGTCTGTACAGAGTTTGTAAGTTCTCCGCGTGGGGTTTCTCCGGGTGCTCCGGTTTCCTCCCTCACTCCAAAGACGTTGAGGTTTGCAGGTTAACTGGCTTGGTATCAATGTAAAACTGTCCCTAGTGTGTGTAGGGTAGTGTTTGTGAGCGGGGATTGCTGGTCGGTGTGGACTCAGTGGGCCAAAGACTCTCCTCCTGCGTTGTATATCTAAACTAAACTAAACAAAGCATTTCTGAAATGTTTTATTCTAGTAGA
Organism: Leucoraja erinaceus; assembly: GCF_028641065.1. NCBI lineage: Eukaryota > Metazoa > Chordata > Chondrichthyes > Rajiformes > Rajidae > Leucoraja > Leucoraja erinaceus. The sequence continues at coordinate 60,676,013 of NC_073386.1, read as the reverse complement.
GAATGCACCTTGTGAGCTCCCGGCTCTGAATTCTTGCCATTGTTTTTGCAGATTTGGCCGATTAGACTACCTGCGTGTCAGAAAGATGGCAACAGCATTGCACGCCATTGACAAATGAATCAGTGGCCTTTGCTAAAAAAAAAAATATTTTATCCCTGACTTTAGTCGTTCTGCTTACTGCAGGCTTCAAGGAACATTCAACGCTGTCGGTGAGTTTGATACCCTGGGAGAAACCATCGACCGTTGTTTGTACCTTGTAGCCTGTACCCTCCGACCAGCTCTGGCCACCGAGAAGGGCGTGACACCTCCCTCAGTATTGTCGTGACTGCTGCCAACACGATCCCGACAAGTGGAGAACCTGTATAACAGGCTTGTGCAAAGGTCACAATCAACATTCATTGCTGTCGGTGGGTTAAACTATACTTTAAGACTCGCTGGACAATGAATGCAACTGTGGCCCAGATTTCAGCAACGAGAGACTCTACCCTGGACCAGACACAGCTATGGTAGGTAGTGACCCAAAGAAGATGTACAAAGATAACACTGATGCAGATTGTACGGGCTTGCATAGATGCACAAAATCTCAGCAATCAATGCCATTTGATATCTGATTATAAAATCTTCAGTTGAATGTAATGTTTAATATAACTTTAACAATGAAACTGCTTAACAAATGTACTTATAAGGAACTGCAGATGCTGGGGGTTTACGAAAAAGGACAGAGTGCTGGAGTAACTCGGGGTCAGGCAGCATCTGTAGAGGAAATGGATAGTTGACGTTTCACAGAGTTTTGGAATATTGGAGTAACTCAGCGGGTCAGGCAGCATCTGTGGAGAACATGGATAGGTGACGTCTCAGGTCAGGACTGAAGTCTGGAGTTTAAAGAGGGTTCTGACCTGAAACGTCACCTATTATGAGCAGTTTGGGCCCTATAACTGAGGAAGGGATCTGCTGGCATCGGAGAGGGTCCAGGAAGGTTTACGAGAATAATCCCAGGAATGAGTGGGTTAACATATGATGAGCGTTTGACGGCACTGGACGTCTACCCGCTCGAGTTTAGAAGAATGAGGGGGGATCCTCATTGAAACTTACCAAATGGTGAAAGGCCTGGATAGAGTGGATGTGGAGAGGGTGTTTCCACTAGTGGGAGAGTCTAGGATTGGAGGTCATAGCCCCAGAATAAAATCACATACCGCTAGAAAGGGGATAAAATGACGTACCTTTAGAGGAATGTCTTTAGACAGAGGGTGGTGAATCTGTGGAATTCATTGCCACAGAAAGCTGTGGAGACCAAGTCATTGGGTAGTTTTATAGTGGAGATTGACATATTCTTTGTTAATAAGGTGTATCAAAGGTTATGGGGAGAAGGCAGGAGAATGGGGTTGAGAGGGTAAAATAGATAAGCCATTATTGAATGTCAGAGTAGACCCAATGGGCCGAATGGCCTAATTCTGCCCCTATGACATGAACTATGAACCATCCATGTTCTCCAGAGGTGCTGTCTGACCCACTGAGTTACTTTGAAACCTTGGTTGGGGTGCAAAGTCTCCAGAGGTTTCCGTTCAGGTTTCCTAAGTGGGACAGGGGCATTACATCGCCAGAGGCCCGGGTTCGATCCTGACCACGGGCGCTGTCTGTTTCGGAATTTGTATGTTCTCCCCGTGACCTGCGTGGGTTTTCTCCGAGATCTTCGGTTTCCTCCCACACTCCAATGATGAGCAGGTTTGTAGGTTAATTGGCTTGGTATCAATGTAAATTTCCCCCAGTGTGTGCAGGGTAGTGCTAATGTGCGGGGATCGCTTGTCGGCGCGGACACGGTGGGCAGAAGGGCCTGTGTCCATGCTGTGTCTACAGTAAACCCTCGTTACACCAGACCAGGGGGTGTGGAGGAGAGGTGCCTGTTATTGCCGATTGTCCACTATAACAGAACAAGGTATCATCATTGTATAATGATATTTTATCCTCACATGTACCTAGGTACAGTGAAATTCCCTGTTTGTGCATATAATTGGTAACATCACACATAGGGTTCACATCTGTCCCATATTAGCCGGGACATCCTGTATATTGGGCTAAATTGGTTTGTCCCATACGGGACCGCCCATGTCCCGTATTTGACTGCGACTACTCGGGTCGAGGGGACCGTCGGGCCGGAGTGCCGTATCCGGTCACGTCGGTCGGCCCCCAGGCCAGCTGTCCGACCCTGGGACCTTCGCTTACCGCCGACACCACCACCTCTCCTTCTCATGGCCGATCATCAGTTTATGAGTTGGACGGGGTGTTGGTCTTGGCGCACGGTGTTGCACGTCCCTGGCGACCAGGCCAAACCTCCTCAGCTGGCCCCGCTGGCTGGGCTTTGTGTACAGTCCAGCACCCGGGCCAACTCATCATTCACCCAGCCACCGCCAAGTCGGTCAACCAATTGCCGTTGGGAACTTGTCCCCTATTTTGACCTTTTATCCCTTATTTGGGAGTGAGAAAGTTGGCAACATTAATCACACAGCAGACGTCACCTAGACAGTACACACTCACTGCGTTTCTGGCACTGACCAAGTCACAAAACAGTCTGATCTTCTTCTCGCTACGGTGAACCAGGCATGCTACACATTACTGGAGCCCCCCCTCCGTCTGCCCCCCCCCCCCCCAATCCCACCCCCCACCCGCCGGGACCCCTACACTCTCAGCTTGGTGGAAACAAACAACTGCAGTTGCTGGTTAATACGCAAAAGACACAGAGTGCTGGAGTAACTCAGCGGGTCAGGCAGCATCTCTGGAGAACATGGATAGGTGATGTTTCTGGTTGAGGCCCTTGTTCACACTATCCATCTGGAACCTGGCCTGGAATCCAGGTGAGTTGACGGTACTGGCTTGCTGGCAGCTGGGGGGGAGGTGAGGATTGGTGGAGAATGGTCTCTGCCCGCGGGCAGCAGGAATACAGGTAAGGGTCAACGGTGGTGGCAGAAGGTCCGGCTGGGGAGGCAGTGCATGCCGCGGCCATGTGGGCAGCCATCGGTAAGTACGTTCACTCTAACTGAAATCTATTATAAAGAGGTCCATTAAAACAAGGGTTTACCGTATCCGAATAGTTTAGACACGAGAAACTGCAGATGCTGGAATCTCGAAGCAGAATCTCTGTTGCAGCTTTCTCCCCCCCCCCCCCCCCCCCCTACTCCATCATGAATTCAGGAGAGAGTTAGATTTAGCTCTTAGGGCTAACAGAATCAGGGGAGATTATGGAGAAAGCAGGATTTTGGATGAGCAGCCATGTTCATATTGAATGGCTCGAAGGGCAAAATGGCCTCCTCCTGTACCTATTTTCTATGTTTCTCTCAGTCTAAATAAGAGTCCTGACCCAAAACGTCTCCTGTCCATTCCCACCACCGATGCTGTCCGATTCGTTGAATTCCTCCACCATTTTAACCATATAACCATATAACAATTACAGCACGGAAACAGGCCCTCGGCCCTACAAGTCCGTGCCGAACAACTTTTTTTCCCTTAGTCCCACCTGCCTGCACTCATACCATAACCCTCCATTCCCTTCTCATCCATATGCCTATCCAATTTATTTTTAAATGCTACCAACGAACCTGCCAACACCACTTCCAATGGAAGCTCATTCCACACCACTACCACTCTCTTGAGTAAAGAAGTTCCCCCTCATATTACCCCTTTTGTGTTTGTTAACTGAGTAGTTGCTCTTAGCTGGGATAAGTCAAAATGCTTTCTTGTCCAAACCATTCTGGGTTTGAGCCACTTGGAGTAGTTAGTTTAGTTTATTGTCATGTGTACCGAGGTACAGTGAAAAGCTTTTGTTGCATACTAACCAGTCACCGGAAAGAAGAGCGTAGACAGAAATGCTGGAGAAACTCAGCGGGTGAGGCAGCATCTATGGAGCAAAGGAAAATAGGCAACGTTTCGGGCCAAAACCCTTCTTCAGATGAAGGGTTTCATCCCGAAAAGTTACCTATTCCTTCGCTCCATAGATGCTGCCTCCCCCGCTGAATTTCTCCAGCATTTTTGTCTACCTTCGATTTTCCAGCATCTGCAGTACCTTCTTAAACAGTGGAAAGAATATACATGATTACAAACAAGCCATCCACAGTGTACAGATCCAGGATAAAGGGAATAACGTTTCGTGTAAGATAAAGTCCAGTAAATTCAGATGAAAGATAGTCTGAGGGTCTCCAATGAGATAGATGGGAGTTCAGGACTACTCTCTAGTTGGTGATAGGATGGTTCAGTTGCCTGATAGCAGCTGGGAAGAAACTGTCCCTGAATCTGGAGGTGTACGTTTTCACACTTCTGTACCTTTTGCCTGATGGGAGAGGGGAGAAGAGGGAGTGGGCAGGGTGAGACCGGTCCTTGATGATGCTGCTGGCCTTGTCGAGGCAGCGTGAGGTGTAGATGTGGTCGATGGAAGGGAGGTTGGTTTGTGTGATGGTCTGGGCTGCGTACACTCTTTGCCCCATGCTCACTGGGCCTGTGGGCATGATTGGTGTGTGACGGAGCTGCTGCGTGTGGCTTTTCCCCAACAATGCGGTTCCCCCAGTAACGCTGCAGGACGTTCCACAATATCACATCATCAACACTATCTCCAAGAAATCCAGCTGGCTCCACAGAGTACACCGCGTCTTTTACTGAACTGTATATTTATGTATGATAAAAATGTGAGAAAAATAAACTTTGGATCCGTCTTCTTGGAAAAAGTGTATTTGAGGCTCTGGTTATTCTATATACGTGGTAGATGATAATAAATGGCCAGGGTAACTTGCCATTTGCTTTGTTGGTTGGACATACTGATAAAGTACACACTGGTAGTAACCCTTGCTTTCCCTCTCTCTCCACCTCCCCCCATCCGAGTTCTCCGACCAGTCTGACTGTCCTCCTGATTAAATTTTATCTTTGCATACTTCGTTGTCACCTTCCCCAAGCTAACAATGATCTGTTCAACATTTTCCTTGGACTTCCTCCCCATTGATATCTCATTTTCACACCTTACTCTTTCTTATCTCTGTGTGTGTGTCTCTCTCTCTCTCTCTCTCCTGACACAGTCTGAAGAAGCAAGCAAGCAACTTTATTTATATGGCACATTTCAGCCACATGGCACATGGCAATTCAAAGTGCTTTACACAAGGCATTAAAAAGCAATCAAAAGCAATTAAAAATAATAGAAACCAAGGGTCTTGACCCAACACGTCACCCATTCCTTCTCTCCAGAGATAATACCTGATTTGCTGAGTTAGTCCAGCATTTTGTGTCTATCTTCTGATAAAGCAAATAAAGTTTTGCTGGTATTTGAAATCGTTTTAATTTAGAGATACAGCACGGAAACAGGCCCTTCGGCCCACCGAGTCTGCGTTGACCAGCGATAACCTGGTACAATAGCACTATCCTACACACTCGAGACAATTTACAATTTTACTGAAGGCAATTAAAACTACAAACCTGCACGTCTTTGGAGTGTGGGAGGACAACCAGAGCACCTGGAGAAAACCCACATAGGTCACTGGGATAACATACAAACTCTGTACAGACAGCACCCATAGTCAGGATCAAAATCAGGTCTCTGGTGCCATAAGGCAGTAGCTCTATCACTACAGCACTGTGTTGCAGCACAGTTCAAGGGCAATCTGCCCAAAGCAATGTTGAAGATCTTGTTGGCACTGGGTCATTCAGTGAAGCATATCCTGCACATCCCACCGGAGATGTCATCTCCCCACCCACTGAAATATTTATTTTGTTTTAACCGACTAGCTCACTAAATTCTGCTTAAAACGGCTTGCAATGGCTTTCCCTCCTTCTCAGTACAACTGAAATACTGTACATTATGACATTCAAAAGCCACTTGGATAGATATGTGGATAGGAATGGTTTAGAGGCAATGGGCCAAATCCAGGCAAATGGGACTAGCCCAATATAGACATGGTGGGCCGAAGGGCCTGTTTCTGTGTTCTACAGCTGTGCCCCCCTGATTTGTTTAGTGTTGAATAAACCATTGTAAGCATAGGGAACATAGAGACTTTTTTCAGAGGCTCGAGAAAGTGCAGATGCTGGAATCTTCAGCAAAGCATAAAGTGCTGGAAGAACTCAGTGGGTCAGGCAGCATCTGTGGAGGGAATGGGTGGATGGTGTTTGGGGTGAGAGCCCTTCCTCAGACTCCAGCATTATTCTTCCAGTTCAATGTCTTAACTCTTGGTCTCATTTTTCTTTACCACTATTTTATGTGCGTCCATGTTTGCGAAACTATTTTGATTTCACTTTGATACACAAATAAAAAGATTTGTTGCGGAAATTAGTCATTCAAAATAGGTTTCACCAAAAAACTCTCAGTTCATTTGCAAGAAGTGTTAGACCATAAGAACGTTGTATGCAAGAGAGAGAGAGGGAGAGAACAGGCAGGTAGATTATTATCTGAATGGTGTCAGGTTAGGAAAAGGGGCAGTATAACGAGATCTGGGTAGCCTTGTGCATCAGTCACTGAAAATAGACATGCAGGTACAACAGGCAGTGAAGAAAACCAAGGGACATATTCATAACTAGAGGAGTTGAGCATAGGAGCAAAGAGATCCTTCCACCCCTCGAAACAGGTCCCTGGTGAGACCACATCTGCTGTAGTGTGAGGAGTTTTGGTCTCCCAATGTTTGAGGAAGTACATTCTTGCCATTGAGGGAGTGCAGCGTAGGTTCACAAGGTTAATTCCCAGGATGGCGGGACTAGCATTGGATGAAAGAATGGAGCGAGTGGGCTGGTATTCACTGGAATTTAGGATGAGAAGGGATCTTATAGAAACATAAAATTATTCAGAAATTGGACACGCTAGAAGCAGGAAACATGTTCCCGATGTCGGAGTCCAGAACCAGGGGTCACAGTTTGAAAATAAGGGGTAGGCCTATATAACCATATAACCATATAACAATTACGGCACGGAAACAGGCCATCTCGACCCTTCTAGTCCGTGCCGAACACATAATCTCCCCTAGTCCCATATACCTGCGCTCAGACCATAACCCTCCGTTCCCTTCCCATCCATATAACTATCCAATTTATTTTTAAATGATAAAAACGAACCTGCCTCCACCACCTTCACTGGAAGCTCATTCCACACAGCTACCACTCTCTGAGTAAAGAAGTTCCCCCTCATGTTACCCCTAAACTTCAGTCCCTTAATTCTCATGTCATGTCCCCTTGTTTGAATCTTCCCTACTCTCAGTGGGAAAAGCTTATCCCACGTCAACTCTGTCTATCCCTCTCATTATTTTAAAAACCTCTATCAAGTCCCCCCTTAACCTTCTGCGCTCCAAAGAATAAAGCCCTAACTTGTTCAACCTTTCTCTGTAACTGAGTTGCTGAAACCCAGGCAACATTCTAGTAAATCTCCTCTGTACTCTCTCTATTTTGTTGACATCCTTCCTATAATTAGGCGACCAAAATTGTACACCATACTCCAGATTTGGCCTCATCAATGCCTTGTACAATTTTAACATTACATCCCAACTTCTATACTCAATGCTCTGATTTATAAAGGCCAGCACACCAAAAGCTTTCTTTACCACCCTATCGATATGAGATTCCACTTTCAGGGAACTGTGCACAGTTATTCCCAGATCCCTCTGTTCACCTGCATTCTTCAATTCCCTACCATTTACCATGTACGTCCTATTTTGATTTGTCCTGCCAAGATGTAGCACCTCACACTTATCAGCATGTATCTATATATCTATGTATCTATATAAACTCCGTACAGACAGCACCTGCATTCTGGATTGAACCTGGGTCTCTGGTGCAGTAAGGCAGTAGCTCCATTGCTGCACCACTGTGCTGCCCCTGGGCCTGGCCAAGCTGGCCATCCACAAGTCATGGTGCCCGGCGGAAGAGGGCTCTGCCCAAGCCGACTGCCCACCCCTTTGCCGGGGTTACGTCCATGCCCGGGTGGTGTTGGAGAGGGACTACGCCCTGTCCACGGGCACCCTGGGGTATTTCTGGGAACACTGGGCACCGTGGGGGGGTTGAATGTATTTTCAATAGTTCTATAGTTGTTTATTTAGTATATGTGTTTGTCTTGTATTCTGAGGGTGGGGGTTCTATTTTGTTTTATTGTATTGTAAATATTATTTTTAATAATTCAATAAATTTTTTGATAATTAAAACAACTGTGACGCCCCTGCTGTGTTGTCTTTGTGATGTAATGGACCAAGCGTGGGCAGGTGGGACTCGTGCAGCTGGGACATGTTGGCCGGTGTGGGCAAGTTGGGCCAAAGGGCCTGTTTCCACACTGTAGCACTCTATGACTATAATAGCATTGTATTCTCGCTGCCAGTTCAGCTACTTTTACCACCTTTGCTGTTTGAGATCCCACTTTTAGGAATGTGAAAGATTGTGTGACAGATTCCCAATCTCTGCCGTGGAATCTGTACAAACATCGAGTGCATGAGGAACTTAGACTACAAGGCAGACTACCTTCTGCCCACTTTGGATCCTAGTTTGAAGATGTATTAAGAACCATGTGATACCACCCAGTCAACCTAGAACAATGTCACACATTCAGGAAATAGTTATTCCCCAGAATAGCATAGAACAGTACAGCACAGGAACAGGCCCTTCGGCCCATATTGTCCATGCCGATCATGAAGCCAAGGTAGTCTCCTCTACCCGCACGTGATCCATATCCCTGCATTCCCTGCATATCCACGTGCCTATCCAAAAGCCTCTTAAATAACACTATCATGTCTGCCTCCACCACCACCCCTGGCAGCACGCTCCAGTCCCCCACCACCCTCTGATTTTCCTTTGAACTTTGCCACTTTCGCCTTAAAGCTACGCTCTATTCTTTGACTTTTCCACTCTGGAACTGGTTCAGACTGTCTACCCTATCTATGCCTCTCATCATTTTATATACTTCGATCAGGTCTCCCCTCAACCTCTGACGTTCCAGAGAAAAGAATCCAAGTCCGACAACCTGCCCTTATAACTAATACCCTCTATTCCAGGCATCATTCTGGTACAATGTAACAAAGATGAGTGGGAAGCCAGAGGATTGGGTAACGTTTAAATAATAACAGAAGATAACTAAAAAGGCAATACGGGGAGAAATGATGAGGTACGAAGGTAAGCTAGCCAAGAATATAAAGCAGGATAGGAAAAGCTTCTTTAGGTATTTGAAGAGGAAAAAAATAGTTAAGACCAAAGTTGGACCCTTGAAGACCGAAAAGTGTGAATTTATTATGGGGAACAAGGAAATGGCAGATGAGTTGAACAGGTACTTTGGATCTGTCTTTACTAAGGAGGACACAAACAATCTTCCTGATATAGTCGTGGCCAGAGGATCTGGGGTGACGGAGGAACTGAAGGAAATCCATATTAGGCAGGAAATGGTGTTGGGTAGGCTGGAGGCTGATAAATCCCCAGGGCCTGATGATCTGCATCCCAGGGTACTTAAGGAACTGGCTCTAGAAATTGTGGACATATTGGTGATCATTTTCCAATGTTCTATAGATTCAGGAGGATAGCGAATGTTATCCCACTTTTTAAGAAAGGCGGGAGAGAGAAAACAGGGAATTATAGACCAGTTAGCCTGACATCGGTGATGGGGAAGATGCTGGAGTCAATCATAAAAGATAAAATAGTGGCCCATTTGGATAGCAGTAACAGGATTGGTCCGAGTCAGCATGGATTTACGAAGGGGAAATCATGCTTAACTAATCTTCTTGAATTTTTTCAGGATGTAACTAGAAAAATGGACAATGGAGAGCCAATGCATGTAGTGTACCTGGACTTTCAGAAAGCATTTTATAAGGTCCCACATAGGAGATTAGTGGGCAAAATTAGGGCACATGGTATTGGGGGTAGAGTGCTGACATGGATAGAAAATTGGTTGGCAAGCAGGAAACAAAGAGTAGGGATTGGTGGGTCCCTTTCAGAATGGCAGGCAGTGACTAGTGGGGTACCGCAAGTCTCAGTGCTGGGACCGCAGATATTTACAATATACATCAATGATTTAGATGAAGGAATTAAAAGTAACATTAGCAAATTTGCAGATGACACAAAGCTGGGTGGCAGTGTGAACTGTGAGGAGGATGCTATGAGAATGCAGGGTGACTTGGACAGGTTGGAGGAGTGGGCAAATGCATGACAGATGCAGTTTAATGTGGATAAATGTGAGGTTATCCACTTTGGTGCCAAAAACAGGAAGGAAGATTATTATCGTAATGGTGTCAAGTTGGGAAAAGGGGAAGTACAACGGAAGTGCAGAGTCATCAACACAGCCCAGAAGTTCACCAACACATACCTGCCTGCCCTGGCAGAGATCTATAGCTCTCGTTGCCTGTGGAAGGCATCACGCATACTAAAGGCTCATCTCATCCCCCACATCACTTGATTGCCCTTCTGCCCTCAGGAAAGCATTACAGGTCCATCAAATCACACACCACAAGATTAACAAACAGTTTCTACCCCAAGGCATTCACACTCTGAACTCCACACTGAACACTGAGCCCCCATAGCCAATATTTCGTACTGCCACAACACTATATTGTGAAATATTGCACATTCTGACTTGACGACGTTTTTCTTGCCATTTTTGTTGTTTCCATTGTCGTTATTATTTATCTCTTACGCTGAATCTCTGTTCGGGCAGTGTGCCTGAAATATCGTTGTGTGTATTTACAATAACAATAAAGTATTATTATTATTTAAATTATTATTATTATTATTATCTGGGGGTCCTTGTTCATCAGTCAATGAAAGTAAGCATGCAGGTACAGCAGGCAGTGAAGAAAGCGAATGGCATGTTGGCCTTCATAACAAGAGGAGTTGAGTATAGGAGCAACGAGGTCCTTGTGCAGTTGTACAGGGCCCTAGTGAGACCACACCTGCAGTTTTGGTCTCCAAATTTGAGGAAGGACATTCTTACTGTTCAGGGAGTGCAGCGTAGGTTTACAAGGTTGATTCCCGGGACGGCAGGATTGTCATATGCCGAGCGAATAGAGCGGCTGGGCTTGTACACTCCGGAATTTAGAAGCATGAGAGGGGATCTTGATGAAACGTACAAGATTATTAAGGGTTTGGACACGCTAGTGGCCAGAACATGTTCCCGAGGTAGGGGGAGTCCAGAACTAGGGGCCACAGTCCAAGAATAAGGGGTAAGCCGTTTAGAACGGAGATGAGGAAACACTTTTTCACACAGAGAGTTGTGAGTCTGTGGAATTCTCTGCCTCAGAGGGCGGTGGAGGCCGATTCTCTGGAAACTTTAAAGAGAGAGCTAGATAGGGCTCTTGAGGATAGCGGAGTCAGGGGGATATGGGGAGAAGGCAGGAATGGGGTACTGATTGTGGATGATCAGCCATGATCACATTGAATGGCGGTGCTGGCTTGAAGGGCCGTATGGCCTACTCCTGCACCTATTGTCTATTGTCTATTGGTCTAAACCTCCTCTGCACCTTCTCCAAAGCCTCCACATCCCCCTTGTAATGGGGCGACCAGAATTGCAGGCAATGCTCCAAATGTGCCCTAACCAAAGTCTTAAAGTGTTGCAACATGAATTATATAACAATCCGGTATCCGGTACCGGTGATCCGGTAGGCGGCGCGACTCTGGTCAGCAGCGGCCTCTGCAGCCTGTCCGCGTTTTATTATTTTTTGTCTGTGTTTTAATGTAGTTTTTGTTATTTTATGTTGGGGTGTGTGTGTGGGGGGGCGGGGGTTTGTGGGAGGGGGGGGGGGAAACTTTTGAATTCTCCCTGCACTGGAGACCCGACCTTTTCCTCGTCGGGTCTCAGTTGTCGTTGGGGCCGCAACGAGGAGCGGCCTCCAGCAGGAAGAAGCCGGGGAATCTGGTGCCGACTCACCGTCGCGGAGCTGGCCGAGACCGGAGCAGGTGGAGTGGTGGAGGAGCGCTGCTGCTGCTGCTGCCGCTGCTGCTGCTGCTGTGCGGAGGCTGCTACTGCGGGTCTGCGGACGGCGGCACCGGGAGCCCGTGGGTCCCTGGAGGGAGACCGCTTTTCGGGGCTCCTGCAGCGGCGACTTCTCCCGCCCGAGTTGTGGGGTCGAAGAGCTCCTGGAGCGGGGCCTAGCACCACTGCCCCGCGCGGCTTGGAATGGCCGCGGGACTCTGCGAGCGCACACCGGGGTCTTTAACACCAAGACCCGGTGTGCGACCTCGCACCACCCGGCGTGGCTTTAATGGCCGTGGGACAATCGCCATCGCCAGCCGGGGGCTTTGGCTTTGACTCTGACATCGGGGCGGGGGGGGGGGGGGGGGGGGGGGGGGGGGGGGGGGGGGAGAGTGCAGTGGAGAGATAAGCTTTTTTGGCCTTCCATCACAGCTATGTGATGGATGTTTATGTAAAATGTAATTATGTTGTGTCTGGGGTCTATTTGTGTGTAATGTATGGCTGCAGAAACGGCATTTCATTTGGACCTCCAGGGGTCCAAATGACAATTAAATAGACTATTGACTATTGACTATTGATATAAAATAAAATAACAAAAAATATGTATTTTAATGTTAGCATGTTAGAATGGTGCAGGAAGGAACTGCAGATGCTGGTTTAAACCGAAGATGGACACAAAATGCTGCAGTAACTCAGCGGGACAGGCAACATCTCTGGAGAAAAGGAATGGGTGACGTTTCGGGTCGAGACAGAAAAAGGGTCTCGGCCCAAAACGTCACCCATTCCTTCTCTCCAGAGATGCTGCATTAGAATGGTTTACTGTATTAGTAATTCTACAGTTTCCAGCCAGAAATGTGTCGAGTTTTTGTGCACACATAACCTATCAAAAGGAAGATTAAAAGTGGTACAAGAGTGGTGCAGTGATTGCCTGTGGCATGGGTTGTGATATATGGGCTGTTGTTTGCAAGTACCTCTCAGAGCTGACAGTTAATACAGCTGATGCTGTGTGCTGTGATTTACAACCACACCATTAAACATACAGTGCAATCTTCCAAGCATTGGAATATTTCAATAATTTTAATGAATCATAAATCTACATAAAATTCCAGCAGGACATTCACTCAAAAGTAAACAGGATTTTGTAAATTTAGTACAAATCATATCTGAAATGTTTTGTGTAAAACCATGTCTCGGACCTTGCATTTGACAAGTAATACAGACAGAACAATAACAGAGGACATGTGTTGGACGGATCTGTGGATGCTGGCTTATAACGAAGATGAACACAAAGTGCTGGAGTAACTCCAGCATGTCTTTTTCATGAGGATAACTCTGACAGAAACACTCAAGGTTAGCATCAACTGGAAGCATTTTGCAATCATTGCCACCGGGTTTTTGGATGTTACAAGTAACCTATGAGCTTCCATTTATGTCTGCATCACTGAGGCAACAGTTGTGGAGTAGTGTAGATGGGGCAAGTTGGGCAGTGGGGGCAAGTTGGGCAGTAGGGACAAGTTGGGCAGCAGGGGCAAGTTGGGCAGCAGGGGCAAGTTGGGCAGTAGGGGCAAGTTGGGCAGTGGGGACAAGTTGGGCAGTGGGGGCAAGTTGGGCATTAGGAGCAAGTTGGGCAGTGGGGGCAAGTTGGGCAGTGGGGGCAAGTTGGGCAGTGGGGGCAAGTTGGGCAGTGGGGGCAAGTTGGGCAGTGGGGGCAAGTTGGGCAGTAGGGGCAAGTTGGGCAGTGGGGGCAAGTTGGGCAGTAAGGGCAAGTTGGGCAGTGGGGGCAAGTTGGGCAGTGGGGGCAAGTTGGGCAGTGGGGGCAAGTTGGGCAGTAGGGGCAAGTTGGGCAGTGGGGGCAAGTTGGGCAGTGGGGGCAAGTTGGGCAGTGGGGGCAAGTTGGGCAGTGGGGGCAAGTTGGGCAGTGGGGGCAAGTTGGGCAGTGGGGGCAAGTTGGGCAGTGGGGGCAGGTTGGGCAGTAGGGGCAAGTTGGGCAGTGGGGGCAAGTTGGGCAGTGGGGGCAGGTTGGGCAGTGGGGGCAAGTTGGGCAGTGGGGGCAAGTTGGGCAGTGGGGGCAAGTTGGGCAGTGGGGGCAAGTTGGGCAGTAGGGGCAAGTTGGGCAGTGGGGGCAAGTTGGGCAGTGGGGGCAAGTTGGGCAGTGGGGGCAAGTTGGGCAGTAAGGGCAAGTTGGGCAGTGGGGGCAAGTTGGGCAGTGGGGGCAGTTTGGGCAGTGGGGGCAAGTTGGGCAGTGGGGGCAAGTTGGGCAGTGGGGGCAAGTTGGGCAGTGGGGGCAAGTTGGGGCAAGTTGGGCAGTGGGGGCAAGTTGGGCAGTGGGGGCAAGTTGGGCAGTAGGGGCAAGTTGGGCAGTTGGGGCAAGTTGGGCAGTAGGGGCAAGTTGGGCAGTGGGGGCAAGTTGTGGGGGCAGTGGGGGGGGCAAGTTGGGCAGTGGGGACAAGTTGGGCAGTGGGGCAAGTTGGGCAGTGGGGGCAAGTTGGGCAGTAGGGGCAAGTTGGGCAGTAGGGGCAAGTTGGGCAGTGGGGGCAAGTTGGGCAGTGGGGGCAAGTTGGGCAGTGGGGGCAAGTTGGGCAGTAGGGGCAAGTTGGGCAGTGGGGGCAAGTTGGGCAGTGGGGGCAAGTAGGGCAGTGGGGTCAAGTTGCGCAGTGGTGGCACGTTGGGCAGTGGGGACAAGTTGGGCAGTGGGGGCAAGTTGGGCAGCGGGGGCAAGTTGGGCAGCAGGGGCAAGTTGGGCAGCAGGGGCAAGTTGGGCAGTGGGGGCAAGTTGGGACAAAGGGCTTACTATCATGCTGTTTGACTATGACCACTGATGTTGACTGAAAGGAACAGCGTGGAAACGTAAGCCCATGGAATGTACACATGATTGTCTGACCGCTGACTGGATAGCATGCAACAAACACTTCTCACTGTACCTCACCTAAACTAAACATCGACCATTCATCACCTGTTCACGCTAGTTCTATGCTATTACACTTTCTCATCCACTCCCTACACACTAGGGACAATTTACAAAAGCCAATCATCCTACAATCCCACACGACTTAGGGATGTGGGAGGACCTGGAGGAAACCCACACGGTCACAGGGAGAACATGCAAACTCCACACAGACAACACCTGAGGTCAGGGTCGAACCTGTGTCTCTGGCGCTGTGAGGCAGTGGCTCCACCCGCTGCACCTCTGTGCCACCCTACCTCCCCACTGTCTACTGTGGCGTTAACATTAACGTGCAGTAGGCATGACAGCAATCAAGACTTCTGTCCACACTTCTTCTTGCATACGGGGTGCACAGCCTAAAGTTGTTGGACAACTTGTTCTATTTGATCTTGTTTGTTTGTGCACGCCGGGTTGATAGCATTCGTCAAAACAGGGCGGACCACGTGAAGCTTGCAATCTTCCACCCCGTCTGTCCACACAATGGTGCTTCAATGCCTGCACTGTTCCGCTGGGACACTGTGCTCCACATAATGCCTGCCCTTGTCTGACGTAGAGTTAAACACACATTCAACAGGAGGAAGGATACACTCTCCCTCCCCCACTGACACCTGCACACAAACACAGAGTCACAGTCACAGAGTCGTACAGCATAGAAACGGGCTCTTTAGCTCACACCGGCCAACATCCCATCTACACTAGTCCCACCTGCCTGCATTTGCTCCATATCCCTCCAAATCTGTCCTATCCATGTATCTAAATGCTTCTTAAATATTGCGATAGTCCCTGCCTCACCTACCTCCTCTGGCAGCTTGTTCCATAAACCCTCCACCCTTTAGATGAAAAAGTTACCCCTCAGATTTCTAATAAAATGTTTTCCCCTTCACCTTAAACCTATGTCTTGTGGTTCTCAATTCACCTCCTCTGGGCAAGAGATTCTGTGCATCTACTGGATATATTCCTCTCATGATTTTATACACCTCTATAAGGTCACCCCTCGTCCTTCTGCCCTCCGTGTCCCAGCCTACTCAACCTCTCCCTGTAGCCCAGGCCCACTAGTCCTGTCAACATCCTTCCAAATCTTCACTGCACCCTTTTCAGATTGGTGCCAAAATTCTGTCGCTGTCAGTTTGTTGTCCAGGCAGCGGGTAAGATGCGGCAAGCACTTGGTCCTTCCTAGAGTTGGCTCAAGTTGTGCAAGTCTACAGGGTGAACCATCTGCTGGAGGTGATCAGGGTCTCTGCACAGTGAAGGACAAGGAGAGGTGAGTGGGCATTCCCCTCCCCCTCCCCCGCAAGGTGACCTGGAGTTTGAGCAGCAGTAGTTTGGTTTTTAGTTCCATTTATTGTCACATGGGGTACAGTGAAAATCTTTTGTTGTACGCTATCCAGCCAGAGAAAAGGCTATACATAATTACAATTGAGCCATCCACAGTGTACAGATACAGGGTAAAGGGAATAACGTTTAGTGCAAAATAAAGCCTAGTAAAGTCCGATTAAAGATAGTCCAAGGGCCTCACATGGGCCAGGGGTTTTGCTCAGAGTCAGTGTTGGATTTAGTTTAATTTAGTTTAGTTTAGTTTGGTTTAGAGATACAACGCAGAAACAGGCTCTTCGACTCACCGAGTCCGTGCCGACCAGCGATCCCTGCACATTAACACTATCCTACACACACTGGGGACAATTTACATTTATACCAAGTCAATTAACCTACAGACCTGTACGTCTTTGGAGTGTGGGAGGAAACTGGAGCACCCGGAGAAAACCCACGCAGATCACAGGGAGCATGTACAAACTCTGTACAGCCAGGTCACAGGTAGGTCACAGGGGGCATGTACAAACTCTGTACAGCCAGCTCCCGTAGTCAGGATCGAGCCCGGGTCTCTGGCCCTGTGAGGCAGCAACTCTACCGCTGTGTCACCGTGCTGCCCTGGTTTCCATCGACCTGTGTTTGTGGTCCTTCCCCCCAGCATGAGAACCGGAATGAGGGCAAATACTGTACATGCTGCGGTGACACGGGGAACTGCAGGCGCTGGAAATCTGAGCAAAACACCAAAGTGCTGGAGGAACTCAGTGCTTCTGGCAACTGGACCATTGCCATTTTGGGCTGGGACTCCTCTTGTATCTGATCTGAACTGTACTGTTCAGAAAATAGAGAAGTGCCCAAAAAATACCTGTTGGGGGGGTAAGCTAGCACGGCCTGTGTCCTGCATTCAAAATGGAGCTTGTGTCCATCATGGGGTTGTGTCTCTGTAGGGATGGGGGTTGGGGAGAGATAGGAGCTCAGTGTAGCCAACGCCAAGGCACTGTGGACAACAGGCTAGGATCCATCTGCTGCTGGACATTGGGGGCAGGGTGAGGTGGAGACACCCCTCAAACAAGGGAAGGGATATCACCCCAGTGAGGCATCTGAGGCAAGCGTCAGTTAGAGTGGTATTTCTGTGAACATAGGTGGGTGGAACAGTGGTATGGTTTCTGCCTCACAGCACCAGAGACCCGGGTTTGACCACGGATGCTGTCTGTACGGAGTTTGTACGTTCTTCCCGTGACCACGTGGGTTTTCACCAGGCTCTCCGGTTTCCTCCCACATCCCAAAGACATGCAGGTTTGTAGGTTGAATGGCTTCTGTAAATTGTCCCTAGTGTGTAGGATAGTGTTAGTGCAGGGGTGATCGCTGGTCAACTGAGCTCCTCAGTGGGCTGAAGGGCCTGTTTCCATGCTGTATATCTAAACTACACTAAATTAAAGTAAACTAAACACTAATGAATGTGTTTATTTAGATATATATATATATATATATATAGCCGCTGAGAATGTCGGAATTATTTTTGCACAGATCTTGTTTTGTTTCCATTTTTTATTCTGTATAAAGTTTAATTTTGGAAAAAAGTAGAAGCTGAGAAAAAACTCTTCCTTGTGTGTAAATTACTAGTCTGTGCAGCTCTGGAGAATAATGTTGAAAAACCGGTTCCTATTGGGATCTGAACAGCAGGGTTTGTTTTATGCTAACCCGATTGTAAAAAATGTATGTTTTTGTGTTCTTTAGTTTATGTGGGGGGGGGAGGGGGGGAAGCTTTTTATAATCTCTTACCTCCACGGAGATGCGATTTATTTCCGTATCGTATCTGTGTCCACACTGCG
This sequence comes from Leucoraja erinaceus, assembly GCF_028641065.1. Classification (NCBI taxonomy): domain Eukaryota; kingdom Metazoa; phylum Chordata; class Chondrichthyes; order Rajiformes; family Rajidae; genus Leucoraja; species Leucoraja erinaceus. Next base: position 60,658,042 of record NC_073386.1, on the reverse strand, counting down.
GCCTAACATCGAGGAGCTGGAGGCCTCGGCTGGAGTGGCTTCGGGAGCTCCAGCCGTGGGAGCCTGCAGACTTTAACATCACAGAGCTCGCGGTCCCTGGTTAGAGACCGAATTCGGGAGCTCCAAGCCACAGGAGCTTCGACCGCCCCGACACGAGAGCTACGACCGCCCTGACTGCGGATGCTTCGACTGCCCCGACCGCGGGAAAATAAGGAGGAAGAAGATTGGACTTTATTGCCTTCCATCACAGTGGGGAATGTGGGGAATCCGCTGTGGTGGATATTTATGTTAACTTTTATGTAACTCTGTGTCTTGTTGCTTTTTTTAGTATGGCTGTATGGTAAATTGAGTTTCACTGCACCTTAATTGGTACACGTGGCAATAAATGGACCTTTGAACCTTTAAACCTATCCATGTTCTCCAGAGACACTGTCTGACGACCCACTGAGTTACTCCAGCACTCTGTGTATGTCGCTGCTTTAGGGCAATGTGGAACACAAGGGGTTAAAGGAAAATGTAAAGAGGAATGTAACTACCCCGACTGGAATTTAAATTGGAGAGGTGATGAAGATTAACTCTGCTTACTTGGTCTCCCGGCTTTATGGCCTGTTAGGGCCAGACCCTCGCTTCAGGCAATCTTTGCTGTTGCAACTGGGCTACTCCTGCCGGTCATTAAAGCAAGCTGGCAAGGGTCATAATTCAAAGCTAAAGTGGTCTGCCAGACGGTAGACACTTCCCCCCACCCCCCACCCCCCCCTCCCCCTCCCCACCTTCTGTGCCTGTGTTATCCGATCCGCAGGCAATGAGTTGAGCGCAGACAAAACAGACCCAAGTTCAAGGGCAAGAGCGAAATAAAGCTGCTGGCTTCAGACCGGCCCGGCCTGTCCTGTCCTGTCCTGTCCTGACAGAGGAATGCCCAGGCACTAGAACCTTAACACAGACACCAACTTTTACTTCCTCAAACTATTCTTCCACCAGGTAGAAACAAGAAACCGCAGATGCTGGTTTATGCCATAGATAGACACAGAGTGCTGGAGTAACTCAGCGGGTCAGACAGCATCTGTGGAGAGCATGGATAGGTGACGTTTCACAGAGTGCTGGAGTAACTCAGCGGGTCAGGCAGCATCTGTGGAAAGCATGGATAGGTGACCTGTTGTTCCTTCTGTCAGTCCTGCGTGCCTGTAATCCATACCCCTCCACTCTCTACATATCCATGCAGCTATCTACAAGCCCCTCGCACGCCACTATTTAATCTACCTCCTGGACCCCTCCTGCTATGAACCAAGTTTCCATCTGCATCATTAACAACCTTGCACTTTTACCAAAGGTCTTAAACACATTTTTATGTTGTCTGGGGAGGGACGTTTACAAAGCTGGCAGAGCATCGACACGGTTTTCACAGCAAGTGTGTACGTGTTTAGCAGAAGAATGGAATAAATGTGTATGTATTTTACACACAGATACTCTTTCACTTAGACTTCACTGTCAGATGTTAAACGCTGCTGAGTGCAAATGTTTTCTGTTTCTGCCTCATAGATAGCAAAATAGGCAGTAATAGGCCAGTAAAGACCTGGTTTGTTTCAGCAGCCATGCCCTCTGTATACTACCCATTCTGCCTGCCCCGTCCACAACCCCACTCCCCAGCTAGTTACACATTGGAGATACACCTGAATGCAGGGTGCACTGCACACCCACTGCGGCACTGAACATGTGTGACTGCACAAACACTCACACACATGCAGTCACACACACACACACACACACACACACACACACACACACGCACACACACGCACACGCACACACACACACACACAATGCCAGCTCCAGCTACAGACAGGAGGGGTGACACCATCCATGCTGAGTACGACATTGTTTCAGGCAGTCCCAGTGATGGGTGTATTGTTGGCCCCATGTTTCTGAGTGCAAATGTTTTCTGTTTCTGCCTCATAGATAGCAAAATAGGCAGTGATAGGCCAGTAAAGGCCTGGTTTGTTTCAGCAGCCATGCGCTCTGTATACTACCCATTCTGCCTGCCATTTTTCATGCTGTATGGTGCTATGAGCCACTGTTTTCCAGCATGGACCTCTTTGGCCCACTGCAGGCAGCCCCATTACCAGAGAGCCAGCCTCTGTACGTGGACCATCCCGGCATGTGGACAACATCAAACACCAAGACATCCTGTCTACCACACGCAGGAGCAAGTGGTGTTAGTGAATCTTCGGCCATGGGCTTGTGTCTCCTTCCTGCTTGGACACGCTGTCGCTCGGGGCCCTTCTAAAGAGGTCCACCAAAGGATGTTGCAGGCCTGACTGTGTGGAGACACTGAGTGTATCTCCCTGTGACAGTAGCTCCCAGCTCCCACATGTAATTGCTACCATCCCTCAGTAATGCCTGTTGTAAAATCCCAGACTGGCTCTCACATTTCCCCGTAATTGTCGCTAGACTTCCTGTGCTCTGGCCTCTTTAGACAGCCCCTATGGCTATGGTTTCAGATGTAGCAACCTCCAGACTTCTCACACTAAACTGCTCCGAGACTGTCAGAACTACGAATAATTCCCCTCCCCCAGTTACTGCAATTAGACTTCTGTTTGTCAACGGAGCAAGCACGACGTTGCCACGTATGATTATATTTAAGCTTATTTAGAATATAGAATGGTACGGGCACTTCATCCCACAATGTCTGTGCCAAACATGATGCCAATTTAGAGTGATCTCATCAACATAGTCATATCTCTCCATCCCCTGCACTGCCATATGCTTATCTAACATGTTCCAGGCACCCACCACCCTCTGTAAAAAAATGCCCCGCACATCTTCATTAAACTTTCCCCCTCTCACATTATAGCTATGCCCTCTAGTGTTGGACATTTCCACCCTGGGAAAAAGACTCTGCATGTCCACCATATCTCTGCCCCTCATAATGTGAAATACTTCTATCAGGTCTCCCCTCAATCTCCAACGTTCCAGAGAAAACAGCCTGAAACCCTCTAATTCAGGCATCATAGAAACACAGAAAATAAATGCAGGAGTTGGCCATTCGGCCCTTCGAGCCATTCAATATGATCATAGCTGATCATTGAAAATCAGTAACCCATTCCTGCTTTCTCCCCATATCCCTTGATTCCGTTAGCCCAAAGAGCTATATCTAGCTCCCTCTTGAATGCATCCAGTGAATTGGCCTCCACTGCCCTCTGTGGAGGCCAATTCCATAGATTCACAACTCTCTGGGTGAAAAGGTTTTTCCTCATCTCAGTCCTAAAGGCCTCCCCCTTATTCTAAAACTGTGACCCCTGGTTCTGGACTCTCCCAACATGGGGAACATTTTTCCTGCAACCAGCCTTAAGAATTTTATATGTTTCTATAAGAATACCGCTCATCCTTCAAAATTCTAGTGAATATAAGCCCAGTCGATCCATTCTTTCAACCTGGTGAATCATTCTGGGAATCCTCCTCTGCACCCTTTTCCAAAGTCTCCACATCCTTCATGGCGACCAGACCTGCTCAGACCTGCACGCGATACTCTAAATGTGGCCTGGACCAGGATCTAAAGAGCTGTAGCATGACTTCCTAACTTATATTTAATGCCCCTAGCAATTAAGGCATACATGCCGCATGGCTTCTTAGGCCATCATTGTATTGCAGTAGAAAACATATATGAACCATGGTGACAGGAACTTTCATCAGCTTCGAGTAACAAACAGGTTCTCTTTTTTACTGATGACTATAGGTCCATTTTGGAAAAATACTCCCAAACAGCAACAGCATGGAAAATACACTCCCGTATTGCATAGAGGGAGTGCAGAGAAGGTTCACCAGACTGATTCCTGGGATGTCAGGACTGTCTTATGAAGAAAGACTGGATAGACTTGGTTTATACTCTCTAGAATTTAGGAGATTGAGAGGGGATCTTATAGAAACTTACAAAATTCTTAAGGGGTTGGACAGGCTAGATGCAGGAAGATTGTTCCCGATGTTGGGGAAGTCCAGGACAAGGGGTCACAGCTTAAGGATAAGGGGGAAATCCTTTAAAACCGAGATGAGGAGAACTTTTTTCACACAGAGAGTGGTGAATCTCTGGAACTCTCTGCCACAGAGGGTAGTTGAGGGCAGTTCATTGGCTATATTTAAGGGGGAGTTAGATGTGGCCCTTGTGGCCAAGCGGATCAGAGGGTATGGAGAGAAGGCAGGTACGGGATACTGAGTTGGATGATCAGCCATGATCATATTGAATGGTGGTGCAGGCTCGAAGGGCCGAATGGCCTACTCCTGCACTTAATTTCTATGTTTCTATGTTTCTATGTTATGCTAACAACAACTCCACAGTACTGTAATTCAGTTTTAGTTTATCAGTTGATGGTCAAGGGTACAGTGAACATTTTTTGTCGCATGCCAACCAGTCAGCGGAAAGACAATGCAAGTCAAGTCAAGTCAAGTTTATTCGTCACATACACATACGAGATGCGCAGTGAAATGAAAAGTGGCAATGCTCGCGAATTGTGCAAAAAGACAAACAGAATGGAACAGAGTCACATATTCACATATTACATATTTGTGGGAGGGAGGGAAGAAAAAGGAAAAAAAACAGCAATTTTAACAAGACACTACACAACAGTAAAAAGGTTCAGTAAAGTTAGTCCCTGGGGAGATAGGAGTTTACAGTCCTAATGGCCTCTGGGAAGAAACTCCTTCTCATCTTGATTACATGATTACAATTGTGCCATCCACAGCGTATAGATACATGATAAGGGAATAACGTTTAGTGCAAGGTAAAGCCAGCAAAGTCCAATCAAAAATAGTCTGTGTCCCCCGATAAGGTAGACAGTAGTTCAGGACTGCCCTCTGGTTGTGGTAGGATGATTCAGTTGCCTGATAACAGCTGGGAAGAAACTGGTGCATTATCATCACTTCAGTGAAATGTATACAATCCAGTAAGATCATACTACTGTATATGTATGCACAATCTCAGTGTGGAGTTTGCACGGTCCCCCTGTGACCGCGTGGGTTTCCTCCTATTTCTTCCCGCATGCTAAAGGCATTAGGACCTTTTCGGGAAGAATCCTGATCCAAAACATAGTCTATTCATGTTCTGCAGAGGATTGTCACCTTGTCGTGGTGGAGAAGCTTGTGTGGTCCTGAGATCCTGTGAGCGATGCCGTCTGGAGCTATGCTCCTGGTAGAGCCACCCATGGTGGTAAGGTCGAGGGGGAGGCCCCTGACAAAGAGCAATCCAACCAAGAGTCAACGGTGGAACAGGCGGAGGACGACGGCTGACCTTAGTGGAACATCACAACGGCTTGGAAGGCGGATGAAGGCTGCAGCAGAAAAGGGTCTCTGGTCGTCTTGGACTCCACGCCACTGGATCCTGACCCAGATCTGTCAAGGACCGTGGGGTGGCTGTCTGTGCATCAGTCTCCCCACGTTGAACAAAGTCACACACAGGGGACCTCCATATCGGAGGACAGTCATACTTTTTTCGAGTGACCACAGATGAGAGATACTGCTTGACCCACTGAGTTACTCCAGCACTCGATGTCTTCTTTTGTAAACCAGCATCTGCTGTGCCTTGTTTCAACATATCTTTGTATATCAGACTTTTATGTTTAATAATATTATGGGAGTATGTAGGGGTGTCTATAAATGGGATAACCCACCGGTGATGAGATCATTGTTAAAGCCATCACCATAGCAACATTCCCAAGATTGATGTTACAGGAAATCTTGCATCCCCTCTCTCTCCATCCCTCCCCCACCCAAGTCACACCAGCTTCAAAGTCATCTTGTTGAGTCTCATTGTCTGTAACTCATTTTCACCTAGCACACAGCTACCAATGGCCTGTTTCATTTATCATTGTTACTTTTGCATATTCTTCATTTATTTGTTCTATATCTCCCTACATCATCTACAGTATATCCCTCATTTCCCCTTTCCCATGACTCTCAGTCTGAAGAAGGGTCTCGACCTATTCCTTTTCTCCAGAGATGCTGTCTGTCCTGCTGAGTTACTCCAGCGTTTTGTGTCTATTTCAAGCTTTCAAGAGAGAGCTAGATGGGGCTCTTAAAATAGCAGAGTCAGGGGATATGGGTAGAAGGCAGGAATGGGGTACTGATTGGGGATGATCAGCCATGATCACATTGAATGGCGGTGCTGGCTCAAACTCATGCACTAATTGTCTATTGTTTATTTTCAGTTTCAACCAGCATCTACTGTTCCACATCTGAATGCAATATTGCATTGTAAACATGTTGTCTCTCAGTTCAAGAAGGAACTGCAGATGCTGGAAGATCGAAGGTACACAAAAATGCTGGAGAAACTCAGCGGGTGCAGCAGCATCTATGGAGCGAAGGAAATAGGCGACGTTTCGGGCTGAAACCCTTCTTCAGAAACCCTCTCAGTTCAGTTCAGTTCAGTTTAGTTTATTGTCACATGTACCGTGGCACAGTGAAAAGTTTTTGTTGCGTGCGTGTTGAGCCGTTTACAGTGTACAGATGAAATGTTGCTGTAGGAGTAGAGATTGAAGAGAAGCAGCCATTGTAATATGTGCTTGTGTGGCTAGCACGCAAATAGTCACCTGGGTTGGGTGCCATCTACACCAGTTCAATCCAAGCATGGTTTAGCATCAAATAAGCAACTTTACGATACATAGTACTCCATGCTAGCCAGCTCCAAATGTCTTCCATCCTACTCATGAGAATGAACTCTGCCTTATATCCAGGGGTAACAAGGTCATCACCATTCCAGAGACATGGAGGTTTAGTTGAATCAATTCAACTGAGGGCCAGAACTGAGATGTTTAACCAAACATTTATTCCACTCCCATGGCGGGAAGCCAAGTTGCACTGGCCCTGTTCATCAGCTGAGATGTTGATTCAGTATCGAGGGAGAACAGAACACAGTTGTCTTTCAGTTTATACTTCACAAGAGTCAAGTGTAAATACTACGTCCCTCTGATTCAGTATCTTATTACTTACGTTTGTGAATCAAAGTTTTGAAGTTGCATTTTGCAATGAAAATGCTGCTGTTAGTTCACTCTGTCCCCAGTTCAATAATTCAGAGTCAGTTTATCACGTCAGTAGGTTGGAGACTAGGGTTGGAGTTGCAGGAGACCTGGTGCGGGATACTTTGTAGCTTGGTCAGCGATCTTTGCCTGGTGACTCTTTGCATACCCTGGGTAGGCCAAACAAAGAATATCACAGTGACTTTCCACGTGACAATAACATATTCATTCCTTCACTAATAGACCTAAAAATTATGGAAATAACAATGATACAAAATTTTGGGATTTTAAAAATCAAGCCTGTAATTTATCCCATCAGATAAAGCATAAACACTAGTTTAATTTGACACCTAATTCACTTTCATATCTTCAGTATTAAAAAAGTTATGGCCATTTTCATACTCGGAAACTAGCATCTTGTTCCCTATTGCTTTTCCATTGACGTAACACAAAAGCTGTGATCGAGGACAGTCAAAAGCCCATAACCTTCTTAAAAATTAAGAGAACTGAAAGGAATTTTCAGTTATTATAGATTGAAGCATTCTGAAACAAATATAAAACAATCTTACTTAGATGACTTGAAATTAAAGCATATAATTAGTTAGTTACCTAATTGTAGCTAATTACAAAATTCAATTACTAGATCTAAACATCTATCAATTTCTTAAGAATAAACATTTTTAAATAGCCTAAGTGTCCAAATAACATTCATACAAGAATTCACAATATAACATAGAAACATAGACATAGAAAATAGGTGCAGGAGTAGGCCATTCGGCCCTTCGAGGCTGCACCGCCATTCAATATGATCATGGCTGATCATCCAACTCAGTATCCCGTACCTGTCTTCTCTCCATACCTCCTGCACCTATTTTCATAACATAACATAATTTTTAAATCTCATTGTCATGGATTTATAGGCCAAATGGAAGGAATTTAATGTTTAATACCTGTAAATTAATGGTCATTTAAATCATCTTGCGAGTGGGTTTTTCTGGAACGCGCTCATTTGGAACGTTGCGGTTGCTGTGAATTTAAACCCATATCGGCACATCGAAAAATACTGCCGGTTCGTATGGGGAAAAAAATCACCGTTTCGCAACTTAAAATGTGAATTAAAGGCATCTTAAGGAGCACTTTTATACATAAAATAAACGGCTTTCATTTACCTGTCCCGTACGTGAAATCCATCCCCGTTGTCGGCGTTGACGGCTTTAGAAGCTGATTTTAAAATTACGCCGCTGAAGATAAGTATTGTAACATACCTAGTGGAAGGTTACGTCTCTATAGAAACAAATCATTACAAAGGCTTTATTTATTTCAATTTGGGCATCTTTCCTCTGATGCTGAATTATCCCTTAGTCCCTGAAGGATTGTGCAAGCATGATTTCTACTCCTTATGAAGGTAATTTTTAAGACAAGGCAAGGCAAGGCAACTTTATTTATATAGCACATTTCATACACGAGGCAGTGCTTCACATAAAAACATGTCATACAATAAAATGAAATAATAAAATTAAATAAAATAGAAGAATTAAAAGAAAATAAAGCAAAATTAAAAATGCATTATAAAAAGTGCAAAAGTTAAAAGTGCAATGTAGTTAAGATTTAGCTGAAAGCTAAAGCAAACATAAAAGTTTTCAGTCTTGTTTTGAAAGTGGTCAAAGTTGAGGCAAGTCTTAAATCTTCAGGAAGTTTATTCCAGCTATTTGTTGCATAGTAACTAAATCCTGCTTTCCCATGTTTTGGATTTACTCTGGGAATCACTAACAGATTGGTCTCAGAAGATCTTAACGGTCTTATCCTGTGTCAATCTTTAGCTACAGTTCATTAACATCAGGGCCATAACTACCAATCTGAAGTTAAGTTCCAATAGAATATATTAAATATATAAGATCAGATGTTCATTGAAGCCTAAAGAGAACTGAACTCCATTATCAATGGACGTATTATGTATAGACTTACTGTGTAGCACAAAATCACCAGCCCTTTGCTACAGCATGAGTACAACAAGTACAGGAATTGCTCTGCCAAGGACAAGAAGGCTCTGCAGAGAGTAGTGCGTTCGGCCGAACGCACTATGGGAACTTCACTCACCCCCCTGCAGGAACTATACAACAGGAGGTGCAACTCCAGAGCAAACAAAATCATGAGAGACCTCTTCCACCCCTGCAACGGACTGTTCCAGCCGCTACGGTCAGGCAAACGCCTCCGTTGCCATGCAGTGAGAATGGAGAGGTTGAGAAGGAGTTTCTTCCCAGAGGCAATTCGGACTGTAAACGCCTTTCTCACCAGGGACTAACTCTACAGAACGTTTTTCCTTCTATTATTTATTATGTAAAAGAATATGTGTGTTATGATTGTGTTTATAATTTGTTTGGTTGTTTTGTTGTTCGTCTTTTGCACAAAGGTCCGCGAGCATTGCCACTTTCATTTCACTGCACATCTCGTATGTGTATGTGACAAATAAACTTGACTTGACTTGACTTGACCATTTTCTGTTGCACCCAAGATCTAGATATCCTCACTGTCTGTGGCCTCCCCACAACCTGACTGTCAAGACCAGGTGCATTGATGAACTTCTTCATTCATAGTCATACAGTATGGAAACAGGCCCTTCGGCCCCACATGCCATACAACATGCCCCATCTAAGCAAGTCCAATTTACCCACATTGGGCCCATATTCCTCCACACCTTTCCTAACCATATACTTGTGCAAATGTCTTCTGAATGTTATTGAGGAGCCTCAACTGCCTCCTCCAGCAACTCATTCCATATATCCACCAAATACCCAAGTGTGAAAAGTTGCTCCTCACTTTCCTATCTCCTCTCTTTCCCCTCTCACCTTAAACCTGTGTCTTCTGCTTCTCGATTCCCCTACACTTTGTAAAAGACAGTGCACCTACCCAATCTATTCCCCTCATGATTTTGTATACCTCTATAAGATCACCCCTCATCCTCTGCGCTCCAAGGAATGGAGCCCCAGCCTGCCCAAACTCTCCATATAGCTCAGGCCCTCAAGTCCTGGCAACACCCTCATAAACATGCAATCCAACACAGTCACACTTTACCCAATGTCTCACAGAGGTCCTTGAGTAGTTAGCCTAGCTGCTTTACTGGGCAGCATAGTACAGCCTGTGGCCACAGTACAATATACCTGGCAACACCAAACACCCAACTGTGGTTCCTGTATGCTCTACTTCAAAGAGAGGAATACATCACGCAGACGCACAATCTCATGCTCAGAGTAGATGAATCAAGGGCCAGAGGACACACTGTAGGTTTCAGGTGAAGGGGAAAAGATTGAACAGGAATCTGAGGGGTAACTTTTTCACACAAAGGGTAGTGGGTGAATGGACCAAGCTGCCAGAGGAGGCTGGGACTATCCCAATGTTTAAAATACAGTTTGACAGATACATGGATAGGACAGGTCTGGAGGGATATGGGCCAAACGCGGGCAGGTGGGCCTAGTGTAGCTGGGACATTGTTGGCTGGTGTGGGCAAGGTGGGCCGAGAGGCCTGTTTCCACACTGCATCACTCTATGACTAGTGTAGCTGGGACATTGTTGGCCGGTGTGGGCGAGTTGGGCTGAAGGGCCTGTTTCCACACTGCATCACCCTATGACTAGTGTAGTTGGGACATTGTTTTTCTAGTATGGGCATGTTGGGCTGAAGGGCCTGTTTCCACTCTGCATCACTCCATGACTAGTGTAGTTGGGACATTGTTTTTCTAGTATGGGCATGTTGGGCTGAAGGGCCTGTTTCCACTCTGCATCACTCTATGCCTCAATGACTCTGACAGCCTCCCAGCTGCACAAATACAGTAAACCACAAAAAAGCAAATGAACTAGGTGCCATTCATTGAAAACAACCCAAAGGCTATTTTCTCCCCCATCTTGTGTAGACGTAATTAACACAATGCCAAAACTCTGCATTTTAAATTGATTGGGTACTTTCAGACTAGTTCCTGGTTTTGTTTTGTTTGAAGTGATCCATGTACAGTGTTTACATTGCTCCAATCATCATTATGTTTCACCGGCCCTTTGCAGTCTCAATTAGCCAGAGGTCTCTAACCGTCCATGGAAAATGGAAACAGCTCCTGCGAAAATCCAAGTCAGGAATCTTCTTATCGGATAGTCTTTAGACTTTAGGGATACAGCGTGGAAACAGGCCCTTCGGCCCATCGAGACCTCGCTGACCAGCGATCTCCCCATACAGTAACTTGCACAAACTATGGACTATTATTTTACAACTTACCAAGGCTAATCAACCTATTAACCTGTACGTCTTTGGAGTGTGGGAGGAGGTGGTCTTTGTAGGCGGTGTTGGCTCAAAGGGCCGAATGGCCTCCTCCTTCACCTATTTTCTATGAAACTGGAGCACCCGGACAAAATCCACGTGGGTCACAGGGAGAACGTGCAAACTCCGTGCAGACAGCACCCGTAGTCAGGATTGAACCTGGGTCTCTAAGGCAGCAACTCTACCGCTGCGCCACCGAGCCACTTTAGTGCAAGGTAATCTAATTGCATCCAAGGATGCAAGAAGCAAAGGTGTTATCCCTGATCTCCAGGTTTAGTTGGCCCAGTGTCGGTAGATGGTCTTTAACTGCGCCGCTACGGGAAACATGCCCACCTACCTCACACGGAGGGATTGCTCAGTTATTGACCCAAAGTGCCGTCGCATTCTTATTCACAAACTGTCCGGCATTGCTCAACAACCTGTGCATTAACATCTGCCGGCTGCTCATTTTCCCATCACGTGCAACAGGGCCCACTGAGAGATTGTAGGAGTCACCATCCAAGTTGCAGGATCTTATCCTCTTCAACCTACATTCCTTCCTCCGGCTTCACAATGCGCCCTTCCATTCTTATTCCACATGTTGTCTATTCATCTCTGGCCTTTGTTCAACCATCTGCCTGACTACCCATCCCATCCCATCCCATCCCACCCCTTACCTGTATCCACCTCTCACAGCCGGGCTTTGTTCTGCCACTCCTCTCTCCCAGCTTTCTCCCTTCACCCCAGCTTAATCAGTCTGAAAAAGGGTCTCGACCCGAAACGTCACCAATCCATGTTCTCCACAGATGCTGCCTGACCCACTGAGTTACTCCAGCACTCTGTGAAACGTCACCTATCCATGTTCTCCACAGATGCTGCTGATCCGCTGAGTTACTCCAGCACTCTGTGAAACGTCACCTATCCATGTTCTCCAGAGATGCTGCCTGACCCGCTGAGTTACTCCAGCACTCTGTGAAACGTCACCTATCCATGTTCTCCACAGATGCTGCCTGACCCGCTGAGTTACTCCAGCACTTTGTGTCTATCTTCTAAGCTATCCAAAAATCCAAGTTTGGTTATGAGCTAATTTCGACAAAAACACATTCCCAAGAGCACACACGATAAGACCATTTCAAAAGAAGAAAATCCAGCCTGGGAACCAAGGAAGGATAAATTGCAGAGACAGAGCGGTACTTCACTTGCCATCCATCCTTTTAGGGATAGGATTACATAAGGTAGGACCTTCTGTCCTACCTCCCTGTTCAATGCAAGATTGCAGTTTACATTATATGTTTTGATTACATATAAAGTAGCAGAGAGACACAAAATCCTGGAGTAACTCAGCGGGACAGTCGGCATCTCTGGAGAGAAGGAATGGGTGACATTTCGTGTCGAGATCCTTCTTCAGACTGGATGTCTGTGTGGAGTTTGCATGATCCCCTGTAACCGCGTGGGTTTCCTCTGGGTGCTCCGGTTTGTGCGGGTTTGTAGGTCAATTGGCCTCTGTAAATTGAACCCTGGTGTGTCAGGAGTGGATGATAAACTGGGATAACAGAGCTAGTGTGGATGGGCGATTGATTGTTGGCATGGACTCGGTGGGCCGAAGAACCTGTTTCCATGGTGTATCTCTAAACTAAAACAAAGCTAAATCTTAAAGAAAGTGATTGAATGCTTTGGTGCTGACAAAATGATTGACACAGTTTTCAATGGTGTTTTCATGAGGTGCATGGTTGAATTTACTGCACAGAACTGTGTCGAAATCGGACAGTTTGATATTTTCAAGAGGAGTTCTTTGCATATGATGAAGTTACTAGTTGTGCAGCTTGCCATGAATTCAGCTGAAACTCACTGATCCTGGCACTGACCTGAAACCATGAGCCATCTGTAACGCAGTGAAACTCAGAGAGAGCACCTCACTATAAAACTGCCTTTTGTAACCACTAGACAAGGCAAGTGATTGTGACGGGTTTTATTGCAGAGATGTCCTTCTTCAGACTCTTGCTGCAGCTGCACGCAATTCCAGCCTGGATTAAGTCAGGCGCATGCATGCACTCCTCTTCAGTCTTGCCCTGCAGCTCACTGTCACTGTAGGCCTGGATTCCTCATCGAGTCACAGTCTAATAGCATGGAAATACACATGCACACACACGCACACAAGAGTCATAGTCATACAGTGTGAAAACATGTCCTTTGGCTCAACATGCCCAACTACACTAGTCCCACCTGCCTGTCTTTTGCCCAAATGCCTCCAAAACTGTCCTACCAATGTACCTGTCTAACAGTATTTTTTAAACGATCACCCTGTACGCTAACACTATCCAACACACTAGGGACAATTTACAATTTACAGAAGTAATTAAACCTACAAACCTGTACGTCTTTAGAGTGTTGGAGGAAACCGGAGCACCCGGGGAAAATGCACATGGTCACAGGGGGAACGTGCAAACTCCGTACAGGCAGCAGCCGGGGTCAGGATCGAACCTGGGTCTCAGGCACTGCAAGGCAGCAACTCTGCTGCTGAACCACTGTGCAGGCCCCAAGTCTTGCAACAGACTATATTAGGACTTAGTTGACCAGTCTAACATCGGAAAAAAAGGAATTATGTGGGTTAAAGGCACAGCTTGTTTATAGAAAGCAGATGTAGAATTCCTTATTCAAAGCTTTAAAAACATAAAACCACAATAAATCCGACGTATAATTTAAGGCTCCGGTAATTTGAAAGTAGCCTTGACTGAAATAAGCCACTCTTTCTAACCACACGCTAGTGGTCTTCAATGTTGTTATTTGTTAACCATTAACACACAAAATAAATATCAGTTGTGGACATTCAATTGGCTGTTTTTGCCCATTTGAACTTGACCTAACCCTGGCACCATTGGTGATGTCAGCTAAACTCACCCTGAAAGAGATAAGAATAAGGCTAACTAGAGTTTAGGTGAAAAACAAGTGCTCAGAATAAGACACAGAGGAAATGGAACATTGCTTATTTGTACAAAGTTTGATTGAGGAAGAAAACTTTGAAAAACAACCAAAGCTATGCATTTATATTCAGCATCTTAAGACAAAACATAAATAGGTCAAAAGTATTCAAAATGCTGGAGTAACTCAGCGGGTTAGGCAGCATCTCTGGAGAATATGGATAGGTGACGTTTCACAGAGTGCTGGAGTAACTCAGCGGGTCAGGCAGCATCTCTGGAGAATATGGATAGGTGACGTTTCACAGAGTGCTGGAGTAACTCAGCGGGTCAGGCAGCATCTCTGGAGAATATGGATAGGTGACGTTTCACAGAGTGTTGGAGTAACTCAGTGGGTCAGGCAGCATCTCTGGAGGACATGGATAGGCGCATCGATCTCTGCAAAGCTGAGGCCACGCGCCAAATCTCGGACACCTCCTCCTACTTACCCCTGGACCATGACCCCACTGACGAGCACCAGGCCACCATCTCCAGCACCATCACCGACTTCATCAACTCCCACGCCCTGCCCGACCGAGCCTCCAACCTCATCGTTCCCCAGCCCCGCATGGCCCGATTTTACCTTCTCCCCTAAATCCACAAACCTGACTGTCCCGGAAGACCCATTGTCTCTGCCTGTTCGTGCCCCACCGAACTCATTTCCACATACCTCAACTCCGTCCTATCCCCCTTGGTTAAATCCCTCCCTACCTATGTTCATGACACCTCAGACACTCTCCGTCGTCTCCGCACATTCCACTCTCTAGGCCCTCACCCCCTCATCTTCACCATGGACGTCCAGTAACTCTACACCTCCATCCCCCACCAGGATGGTCTCAAAGCCCTCCGGTTCTTCCTCGACCAGAGAAGCAACCTATACCCGACCACTGACACTCTCCTCCGCCTAGCGGAGCTGGTCCTTACCCTCAATAACCACATTTGACTCCCCCCATTGCCTCGAAATACAAGGCGTAGCTACGGGCACACGCATGGGCCTCTTTGTCGGGTACGTCGAACAATCCTTGTTCAATACATACCAGGGCCCCATCCCCGACCTCTACCTCCATTACATCGACGACTGCTTTGGTGCCACCTCCTGCACCCGCACACAACTGACTGACTTCATCCACTTCACCACTAACTTCCATCCGGCACTCAAATACACCTGGACTATTTCTGACACTTCCCTACCATTCCTTGACCTCACTATCTCCATCGCAGGTGATAGACTTCTGACCAACATCCACTATAAACCTACTGACTCCCATGGCTATCTGGACTACACTTCTTCCCACCCTGCTTCCTGTAAGGACTCCATCCGCTACTCCCAATTCCTCCGTCTACGCCGCATCTGCTTCCAGGATGAGGCGTTCCACACCAGGACATCTAAAATGTCCTCATACTTCAGGGAACGGGGGTTCCCCTCCTCCATCATAGATGAGGCTCGCACCAGGGTCTCGTCCATACCCCGCAACACTGCTCTCTCTCCTCATCCCCGCACTCGCAACAAGGGCAGAGTCCCCCTAGTCCTCACCTTTCACCCCACCAGCCGTCACATATAACAAGTAATCCTCCGTCAGTTTCGCCACCTCCAACGTGACCCCACCACTCGCCACATCTTCCCATCTCCTCCCATGTCTGCCTTCCGCAAAGACCGCTCCCTCCGTAACTCCCTTGTCAATTCTTCCCTTCCCTCCCATACCACCCCCTCCCCGGGCACTTTCCGTTGCAACCACTAGAGATGCAACACCTGTCCCTTTACTTCCCCCCTCGACTCCATTCAAGGACCCAAGCAATCGTTCCAGGTGCGACAGAGGTTTACCTGCATCTCTTCCAACCTCATCTATTGCGTCCGCTGCTCTAGATGTCAGCAGATCTACATTGGTGAGACTAAGCGGAGGCTGGGCAATCGTTTCGCCAAACACCTCCACTCGGTTCGCAATAACCAACCTGACCTCCAGGTGGCTCGGCACTTCAACTCCCCCTCCCATTCCCCATCCGACCACTCTGTCCTGGGTCTCCTCCATGGCCAGAGCGAGCAACACCGGAACTTGGAGGAACAGCACCTCATATTCCGCTTGGGGAGTCTGCATCCTGCGGGCATGAACATTGAATTCTCCCAATTTTGTTAGCCCTTGCTGTCTCCTCCCATCCCTCAGCCCTCAAGCTCCTCCTCCTCCTTTTTCCTCTCTTCTCCCCGCCCACCCCCCATCAGTCTGAAGAAGGGTTTCGGCCCAAAACGTTGCCTATTTTCTTCGCTCCATAGATGCTGCTGCACCCGCTGAGTTTCTCCAGCAATTTTGTGTACCTTGGTTAGGTGACGTTTTGCGTTGGAATGCCTGAGGAAAGGTCCTGGATGTCACCTATCCATGTTCTCCAGATATACTGCCAGAACCATTGAGTTACTCCAGCACTTTGTTTCCTTTTTCATTAACCAACTTCTGTAGTTCCTTGTTGCACAGTCAAAAGTATGTGTGGTAAACTTCCAATGGGGTAAAACATAGAGAGAGAGCAAGGGTGTAAGGTCATGACTCAAACACAAAGTGCTGGAGAAACTCAGCAGGTCAGGCAGCATCTGTGGAGGGTTATGGACAGACAATGTTTTGGTCTCTTCAAACTGATGGAGTAAGGAGAGGCAAAGAAGAGAAGTGGGGGCAGGACAAAGCCTGGCAAGTGATAGGTGGATACGGGTGAGGGAGAGTAATTGGCAGATGGGTGGAGTAAGTGACAAAGGCTAGAGGTGAAAAGAGACGATATGAGAGAAAGGGGTGGTGTAAAGAAAGAGTTTATATTTGTTCAGTTTAGTTTATTGTCACGTGTACCGAGGTACAGTGAAAAGCTCCTGTTGCGTGCTAACCAGTCAGTAGAAAGACAGCATCAAGAGAGGGAGGGATATGAGTGGGAAAGGACAATGGGGAAGTGAAACTTGGATGAAGTCCTGACTCAAAACATCAACTGTCCATTCGATCCACAGATGCCGCCTGTCCTGTTGAGTTTCTTGTGTTTTACTCAACATTTTGCTCAGAATTCCAGTCCCTGCAGTTCCTTGTGTCTCCATTTACCAGTCCGGATCTATGGTCACTGATTTAGTATTCCTATTCCAGGCTCTATTTCCAGCACCTCAATGGCAAAATCTCTCTTTAACTAAAGGCGATTCTTATTTCTCCTATCTCAGGCTCAGGTAAGGAAATGAGTAAGGAAATCCAAGGGATCTGGGAGGGTGAGGGAGGGGGGTGGGTAGTTCGGTTCCTGATCTTGGCCAGCATGGACGAGTTGGGCTGAAGGGCCTGTTTCCGTGCTGTAGTACTCTATGACTCTGTGACTCTACACCTTTTGCCCTCATAACCCCTCTCTCTACTTGAGTAGGTATGTTGCAAAACTTACCTTCAGCGGCGCTACAGTTCTGTCACTGCCGTGTATGCGACTTTGGCGCCTTTGAGAGGGGGGCGGGTTTAAAAAGCTCTCCAGGCTGTTTAAATCGATGTTCATCATCCTGTTTAATTGCTCAAGAAAAATCACTCCGACTGCCGTTCTCTGCACTTATTTTTAAACTAAGTTAGATAATTTAATTGTTATAGTAAATTAAAAATCATCTTCTAAAGCGGTGAACGCCGACAACGGGACGGATCTCACGTAGGGGACAAGGCAAGGTAGGCTGTTTATTTTTACATTAAAAAGTGCTTCTTAAGATCCCTTTAATCAAAATTTTAAGTTGCGAGAAGGTGACTTGGAGCCCATCCGAACCGGCAGTATTTTTCCTGCCAATATGGGGCTCAAATTCACTGCAAGTGCAACGTTCCAAATGGTCGCATTCCAAAAAACCCACTCGTAAGATGATTTAAATGGCCATTAATTTGTAGGTATTAAACACTAAATTCCTTCCATTTGGCCTATAAATCCATGACAATGAGATTTAAAAATCATGTTATATTGTGAATTATTTTGTGTATGTTATTTGGACACTTAGGCTATTTAAAAATTTTGATCTTTTCTTAAGAAATGGATAGATGTTTAGATCCAGTAATTGAATTATGTAGTTAGCTACAATTGGGTAACTAACTAATTATATGCTTTAATTTCAGGTCATCCAAGTAGGATTGTTTTATATTTGTTTCAGAATGCTTCAATCTATAATAACTGAAAAGTTATTTCAGTTTTCTTAATTTTTAATAAAGTTATGGGCTTTTGAATGTCCTCGATCACAGCTTTTGTGTTAAGTCAATGGAAAAGCAATAGGGAACAAGATGATAATTTCAGAGTATGAAAATGGCCATAACCTTTTTAATACTGAAGATATGAAAGTGAATTAGGTGTCAAATTAAACTTCTGTTTATGCTTTATCTGATGGGATAAATTACAGACTTTGTAGCATTTTGTAACATTGCTAACTTGAGTTCCCGCTTTCAGAAAGATAGAGACTTGGACCCCGATATCTCGGGATCTCAATGCTGTTTGGGTCTTACCATTAATTATATTTAGTTCCAACCTGAGGACTTGGTTTTCCAAACTCAGGTTTGGAAAGTAGGCACTGTTGTCAGGTTGGTGAAATGGTGGCAAATCAGCATGTGACTCTGATGAGCTGCTACTTCTCCATTGGCCTGTAGCAAATGGCGGAGATATCCAACTCATTTCATTGGAGCAAATCTCCTTCCAATCCATGTGCCAGGAACACAGGCAGTGGCAATCTTGATGAGTCCATCGGTTCAAAAGTGATAGGAGAAAAATCATGCCATTCGGCCCATCGAGTCTATTCCACCATTCAATCATGGCCAATTTATCTTTCCCTCCCAGCCCCATTCTCCTGCCTTCTCCCCATAACCCCTGACACTCGTACTACTCAAGAATCCATCAATCTCCGCATATCTGCTAGAAAGCAAAGTGTAGGAATTAACGGGTCCTTTATAGATTGGTTGGTAGTGACTAATGGGGTGCCGCATGGCTCAGTGCTGGGACCCCAGTTATTTACAATATATATTAACGATCTAGATGAAGGAATTAAATGTAACTTCTCCAGGTTTGTGGATGACACAAAGCTGGTTGGCAGTGTGAGCTGCGAGGAGGATGCTATGAGGCTGCAGGGTGACTTGGATAGGTTGAGTGGGTGGACAGATGCATGGCAGATGCAGTATAATGTGGATAAATGTGAGGCTATCCACTTTGGTTACAAGAACACGAAGGCAGATTATTATCTAAATGGTGTAAGAAGAAATTGGAGATACTGGTTTAAACCGAAGATAGACATATGGTGTCAGATTAGGAAAAGGGGAAGGTGCAACGACACCTGGGTGTCCTTGTACATCATTCACTGAAAGTAAGCATGCAGGTACAGCAAGCGGTGAAGAAAGCTAATGGCATGTTGGCCTTCATAGCGAGAGGATTTGAGTATAGGAGCAAAGAGGTCCTACTGCAGTTGTACAGGGCCCTGGTGAGACCACACCTGGAGTATTGTGTGCTGTTTTGGTCTCCTAATTTGAAGAAGGACATTCTTGCTATTGAGGGAATGCAGCATAGGTTCACAAGGTTAATTCCCGGGATGGCGGGACTGACAGATGATGAAAGAATGGATTGACTGGACTTATATTCACTGGAATTTAGAAAGATGCTAGGTTAGCATTTAAGCTAGGTTCAGCTCCAATTCAATAATTAAGTTTGCTGATGACACTGTGGTGGTGGGCCTGATCTCAGACAATGATGAGAGGGCCTACCGGGAGGAGGTGGCTGATCTAGCACTCAGGTGCCAGGAGAACAGCCTCCTCTTGAACATCAAAAAAAAAACGAAGGAGCTGATCATGGACTTTAGGAGGGCACATCATCCGAGGACGTACACTCCATTGAGTATAAATGGGGATCCTGTGGATAGGGTGAATTGTTTTAAATATCTGGGAGTCCACATCTCTGAGGATATGACATGGTCATCACACGCCTCAGCACTGGTGAGTAAGGCAAGGCAGCGCCTTTACCACCTCAGGCAATTGAGGCGGTAGGCGGCGCGGCTCTGGCCAGCAGCGGCCTCTGCAGCCTGTCCGCGTTTTTGTTATTTTTTGTCTGTGTTTCTGTGTAGTTTTTGTTATTTTATGTTGGGTGTGTGTGTGTGGGGGATGGGGGTGGGGTGGGAGGGGGGGGGGAAACTTTTGAATCTCTCCCTGCACTGGAGACCCGACCTTTTCTCGTCGGGTCTCAGGTGTCGTTGAGGCCGCAACGAGGAGCGGCCTCCAACGGGAAGAATCCGGGGACTCTGGTGCCGACTCACCGTTGCCGTCGCGGAGCTGGCCGAGACCGGAGCGGGTGGAGCGGTGGAGGAGCGCTGCCGCTGCCGCTGCTGCTGCCGCTGCTGCCGATGCCGCTGCTGCTGCTGAGTCGGAGGCTGCTACTGC
Organism: Leucoraja erinaceus; assembly: GCF_028641065.1. Taxonomy (NCBI): domain Eukaryota; kingdom Metazoa; phylum Chordata; class Chondrichthyes; order Rajiformes; family Rajidae; genus Leucoraja; species Leucoraja erinaceus. Next base: position 60,637,437 of record NC_073386.1, on the reverse strand, counting down.
GGGTCTGCGGACGGCTCGGACGACCCCGCGCGGATCCCTGGGGGGAGACCGCTTTTCGGGCTCCTGCAACGGCGAATTCTCCCGCCCGTGTTGCGGGGTCGAAGAGCTCCTGGAGCGGGGCCTAACACCATTGCCCCGCGCGGCTGGAACGGTCGCGGGACTTTGCGAGCACACACCGGGGGCTCCAACACCAAGACCAGGTGTGCGACCTCGCACCACCCGGCTTGGCTTCAATGGCCGCGGGACAATCGCCATCGCCAGCCGGGGGCTTTGACTTTGACTCTGACATCGGGGGGGGGGGGGGGGAGAGTGCAGTGGAGAGATAAGTTTTTTTTGGCCTTCCATCACAGTTATGTGATGGATGTTTATGTTAAATGTAATTAAGTTGTGTCTGGGGTCTATTTGTGTGTAATGTATGGCTGCAGAAACGGCATTTCGTTTGGACCCCCAGGGGTCCAAATGACAATTAAATTGACTCTTGACTCTCTCTTGACTCTTGAAATTCAGAGTGTCTCCAAAGATCCTACAGTGCTTCTACGCAGCGGCGGTGGAAAGCATCTTGTCCGGGAACATTACCATCTGGTTCGGGAATTGCTCTGCCAAGGACAAGAAGGCTCTGCAGAGAGTAGTGCGTTCGGCCGAACGCACTATGGGAACTTCACTCACCCCCCTGCAGGAACTATACAACAGGAGGTGCAACTCCAGGGCAAACAAAATCATGAGAGACCTCTTCCACCCCTGCAACGGACTGTTCCAGCCGCTACGGTCAGGCAAACGCCTCCGTTGCCATGCAGTGAGAACGGAGAGGTTGAGAAGGAGTTTCTTCCCAGAGGCAATTCGGACTGTAAACGTTTTCTCACCAGGGACTAACTGTACAGAACGTTTTTCCTTCTATTATTTATTATGTAAAATAATATGTGTGTTATGATTGTGTTTATAATTTGTTTGGTTGTTTTGTTGTTCCGCGAGCATTGCCACTTTCGTTTCACTGCACATCTCGTATGTGTATGTGACAAATAAACTTGACTTGACTTGACTTGACTTGAGATGAGAGGGGAACTTATAGAAACATATAAAATTCTTAAGGGATGGCACAGGCTAGATTAGATGTGGGAAACATGTTCCCCTTGTTGGGGGAGTCCAGAACCAGGGGTCTAAATTTAAGAATAAGGGGTAGGCCATTTAGGACTGAGATGAGGAAAAACATTTTCACCTAGAGAGTTGTGAATCTGTGAATTCCCTGCAACAGAAGGCAGTGAAGGCCAATTCACTGGATGTATTAAAGAGATAGTTAGATTTAGCTCTTAGGGCTTATGGAATCATGGGATATGGGGAGAAAGCAGGAACAGTGTATTAATTTTAGATGATCAGCCATGATCATATGGAATGGCAGTGCGGGCACCTATTTTCTATGTTTCTATGTTAAAAATATCCATTGACTTGGTCTGCACAGCCACCTGTGGTAATGAATTACACAGATTCACCATCCTCTGGCTAAATAGGTTCCTCCTCATCTCTTTTCTAAAGGATTATTCTGAGGATGGTTCACAAGCAAACAAGTTCACAAGTTATAGGAGTCGAATTAGGCCATTCAGCCCATCGAGTCCACTCTGCCATTCAATCATGGATGATCCCTGTCTCCTTATCCCATTTTCTTGCCTTCTCCCCATAACCCTTGACACCCATTCTAATCAGGATGGTTGAGACCATGATAGATGGTTGTTGGCCATCAGAGCAAGGACAGCTCGCCTGCTGTCTGTTGGCCCCTGAGTCTAGCAATGTTACAAAATTTTGAGATTTAAAAAATCAAGTCTGCAATTTATGCCATCTGATAAAACATAAAAATAAGTTTAATTTGACACCTAATTCACTTTCATATCTCAAGTAATAAAACAGTTATTGCCATTTTCATACTCGGAAATTAGCACCTTGTTCCCTATTGATTTTCTATGGACATAACAAAAAAGCTGTGATCGTGAACAGTCAAAAGCCCATAACCTTCTTAAAAATTAAGAGAAATGAATGAAATTTTCAGTTATCATAGATTGAACCATTCTGAAACAAATATAAAATAATCTTACTTGGATGACCTGAAATTAAAGCATATAATTAGTTAGTTACCCAATTGTAGCTAATTTCAAACTTCAATTACTAGATCTAAACATCTATCCATTTCTTAATAAATGATTAACATTTTTAAATAGCCTAAGTGTCCAAATAATATTCACAAATAATTCACAATAAAACATGATTTTTAAATCTCATTTACATCAATTTATAGGCCAAATGGAAGGAATTTAGTGTTCAATTGCTGTAAATTAAAGTCCATTTAAAATCAGCTTTCTAGTGGGTTCCTGTGAACGCGCTGGTTTAGAACGTTCACATTGCGCTGGATTTGTGCCCTCAAATGCCCAGAAAAATACTGCGGGATATAAAGAGCCCAAAATGAACTACTCGCTATAGTAAACTTTGTATAAAGGGGTCTTAAGAAGCCCCTTTTAATGTAAAAATAAGGTACATACCTTTAATTGTTTGCTTTATAAAACCCTGGGGCTGCGAGAGGTCGCGGGTTGAGAGAGTAATTTTAAAACTATTATAACTATTATTCGAGGCCTATAAAACTAATAATACCTTTTGCGACGGGGTATTTCAGCGATTTTTCGTTAATGCGGCTGAACATCTTCGATTGGAAAAGCCTAGTAAAAATCGCGTTTTAAACCCGCCCCCTCTAAACAGCGCCAAAATCGCGCACATGGGCTGGGACAGATTCTCAGCGACGATTCAGGTAGGTTTTGTAACATACCTACTGAGTCTACGTGTTGGCCCTCTGACTGGAAGGAATGCCAACGAGAAGCTGTGTGCCACAAAGACCTACTGCCTCTTTTGTCATGTGGTCGGAAGGAATAGGAGTTGAATTAGGCCATTCGGCCCATCAGGCTAATCCACCATTCAAGTGTGGCTGGTCTATCTCTCCCTCCCAACCCCATTCTCCTGCCTTCTCCTCAGAACCTCTGACACCCGTACTAATCAAGAATCTATCTATCGCTGCCTTAAAAATATCTATTGACTTGGCCTCCACAGCCGTTTGTGGCAAAGAATTACACAGATTCACCACCCTCTGACTAAAGAAATATCTCCTCATCTCCTTCCTGTAAGAACTTCCTTTAATTTTGAGGCTATGACCTCTAGTCCTAGACTCTCCCACTAGTGGAAACATCCTCTCCACATCCACTCTACCCAAGCCTTTCACTATTCGGTACGCATCAATGAGGGCCCCCCCTCATTCTTCTAAACTCCTGCGAGTACAGACCCAGTGCCGTCAAAGATGTGTGGGCTCCCTGGGCTCAGAGTGAAGGGACAGTGCATTGTTGAAGATCTTGCCTTTGGATGCTAGTGTCAGCCAATGTTTGTCATGGCAAGATCCTGCATCAGAGGAAGGAAAGCCGGCATGGCAGCCAACAATTCCCGCTCAGCCAGCACCACCTCACATAAACCATTGACTTCATTTGATCTTTGTGTGTGCATTGGATGAGTTCACCCACTGAACAATCACTGTCTTTCAACAACTAATTCACAGCATATGCAGTGGTTTTGCATGTCTCGAGGATGTGTTTAGTCAATTTTACAAATATCCCAACTGCCACGCTGCTCCTCGCTTCATGTGCTCCAAGTGTCCTGGACACTTCAGCAATTTATCTGGAAACTATGAAACCATGAAAAGGGGATGTGCTTTCTTCTGAGTGCTTACATGTGGGAAGCTCAGACTGTGAATGACAAACACTTAGAGGTGGTCTTAAACCCAAAGCCAAGCCTTGAATTCAGACTGGTTTGGCTGGAGTGATGTGGAACATTTCCTGCCATTTGTGTTACTCATCTTGAACAACAGGTCACCAAATGGAATGGTTAGAATTTGGTAGTTGGTCGCTCAATTCCATCAGTTACTCGGTGAGCTGGTGCCATGTGGCGGGAGCTTCCGGTTACAGGAGCAGAGAGAGGGAGTGGCATGAAGGTGGCACTACCGTATGTGGGGCCCTGGAATGCCATCTACTGCAGAACATTCAGTTTCAGCTTAGTTTATTGTCACGTGTACCGAGGTACAGTGGAAAGCCTTTTATTCTGTGCTATCCAGTCAGCAGAAAGACAATCGAGCCATTTACAGTGTGGAGACACATGATAAGGGAATAACGTTTAGTGCAAGGTAAAGCCAGCAAAGTCTGGTCAAGGATAGTCCAAGGGTCACCAATGAGGTAGATAGTTGCTCTCTGGTTGTGGTAGGATGATTCAGTTCCCATTATGTTCTCTTGTTCCAATCTGTAGATTGCTCAAACTTGCCCTCGCTTCACCTTTCTCACAAGCCTTTCACTGTACCTCGGTAAACAGGACCAAAATAAACTAACCTACAATGTCTTTAATCGCCTCTTGGTCATCATCAGAGACCCACATCACCTTGCCACGCTCTTGTCTAGCTGATGCCATTGGGAAGATGGTAGAGGGGCCTGAAAATCATGACCTCCATGTTCAAAAACAGCTTTTGCCCAGCAACCATCAAGCTCTTGAACACTGCAAAACACTAACCTCAGCAACTACCGTCTGAAAAAGGTCTCGACCCGAAACATCACCCATTTCTTCTATCCAGAGATGCTGCTTGTCCCGCTGAGTTACTCCAGCATTTTGTGCCTATCTTCAGTGTAAACCAGCATCTCCAGTTCCTCCCCGCACAACCACAGTATGATCTTCTATGGACTGTGGCTTTGGTTACAATTTTGGAGAGATATATGGATAGGAAGAGAGCACAAGAGCTTTGGGCCAAATGCAGGTGTGGGGCTATCCGAGTAGGCCAACTTGGTCAGCATAGACAAGTGGGCCGAAGGGCTGTACAGATCGATGACTCTATGACTCTAAATGATAGCCCTGTATGACCTCTCACAGAA